>NW_009714451.1:39028-61574 GCF_000703405.1 Apaloderma vittatum
AAAAGCATAGCGGCTTAACTACTGGGCCTGATTTTCTTCTCCGTTGCCCACTCATGCTGGGTTGCTCTCAGAGCTCTTCCCTGTCATCTCCCATTGGGAAAGAGCCGAGCTCCAGCCTTACGTTGACATTGTTGAGACACCTACAGAGATGTGATAGGCAATTAGTTGGAGGGCACCCCAAGACCCCATTACTCCTTGCAGGTACCCCTGAGCCCTCCCTGCCGTGACGGTGATGGGTACTTGCTGTTCCTTCCACTGAACCCTCTGCTTTAACTTTGCAAATGAAATGGGAGCTATTTTTAAAGGCTTCATGAGACCCCACAGCAGCTGCCTCCAACATCTTTGTATTAGAAAATCCCTTCTCGGCCAGTGTGAAATCAGTAATTTTGGTCATGCCCTTGTGACCGTAGGGATAGGGCATTTAGCCATTTTCCAAAAAAGCCTGAGCCAGGAAGCACTTTGTGCCTCCGCCTTGCTAATCCCCAAATCCTGCCGTTCAGGCCTTACGCCTTTCCCCTGTCAGCCTGCTCTGCAGAAGGGAAGAGGGGATTTATTTTTTTTTATCTAGGAAGGATACGTTCCCAAACAGAGTTTGGGTAACGATTAGCCTGGGTGCAAATACTTTTGCCTCAGCTGGAGGGAATTACCCTCACCCTCCAAGAGCAATTGGGACCAGCCCAGGGTCACCTATTTCTCAGCTTCCCCAGGAATACACAGAGCAAAGTGCAAGTGCCATAAGGCAGTACCAGCCAGGAGAGGTTATTCCTTCCTTACAGCTGTTGCCGCATCAAGTCACATACTTGACGGCGCTTTCCATTTTTTCAGTGGGAAGGCCTTAAGCCAGTTAGCCGGAGCTGCACCCTCCTATTTTGGCCGCGACGCTCTCCTCGCTGCCAAGCCCCAGCAGCCACGGCAGCCTAGGAAGGGGGTTTGAGTGTGCACATCCTGCGTGAGTGTCCTGTTTGTACAAGTCACCCTCTCTTGTGTAATGTTTTTCAGAGGGGCTTCTGAACAATGCCAGGGATACAAGTGTCACGGATACTCTACCACTGAATGGTAATCACGGCAACAGCTACAGCATCGCCAGCGGCGAGTACCTCAGCAACTGTGTGCAAATCCTTGACCGTGGGTACAACCACACCGAGAACGCCCTCGAGAAAAAGATCCTGAAGGAACTCACCTCCAACTACATCCCTTCCTACCTGAACAACCACGAGCGCTCCAGCGAGCAGAGCCGCAACCTGATGAACAAACTCGTCAACAGCGTGGGCGGCGGGAGCGAGGACGACGCCATCGTGCTGGACGACGCCACCTCCTTCACCCACGAGGAGAGCCTGGGCCTGGAGCTCATCCACGAGGAGTCAGACGCCCCGTTGCTGCCCCCCAGGGTGTACTCGGCGGACAACCACCAGCCCCACCTCTACACCCGGCGGCGCATCCCACAAGACAACAGCGAGAGCTTTTTCCCCTTGCTGACCAACGAGCACACGGACGACCTCCAGTCGCCCAACAGGGATTCTCTCTACACCAGTATGCCCGCGCTGGCCGGCATGCCTATGACGGAAAGCGTCACCGCCAGCACCCAGACCGATCCCCCGCCGGGCAAAAGCGGTGGTGGCGATGCCGACGATGTTTACTACAAAAGCATGCCCAACCTTGGCTCCAGGAACCACGTCCATCAGCTACACACTTACTACCAGCTAGGTCGAGGCAGCAGCGATGGTTTTATAGTCCCGCCAAACAAAGAGGGAACCCCCCCGGACGGCAATGCAAAAGGACCCGCTCACTTGGTCACTAGTCTATAGAAGATTCAGCAAAAAAAAAAAGCAAAGAGACAACAAAAAGCCCCTCCGTAATGCTCGGTTTACTGTTCTGAGTTAATCCAAACAGTGGTAATATTGTGTGTACTCCTAAATCTTCATGCTGTTCAAAAGGAAACTCTCGGACTTTTTTTACTGGAATTTTTAGGCCGGCCCGGAGAGGACAGTAACTGCTGCCCCCCCTTCTCCCCCCATCCTCCTTCCTTCCAGACAGACTTCATTATGTTAATGAGAGAGATAGATAACGGCACACTTCGTGGCCTTCTCAAGTTATGCCGTGTTTCTTTAAACAATCCTTGATGCTGTGTTGCTCTTAATACCGAGGACCTGATTTAAGAGGGGAAAAAAAAAAGCAAAGAAAAAAAAATAAAAGGCCAAAAATGTGCATTTGAAACTAGTAGCGATGACGCATCTAGGTGGGAGCGCTGCACAAAAACAAGCTAGCAAAACTCTTTCTTACCAATCCAGATCACGTCATGGGTTTTGGTCACTCACAACATGGTTTCACCGCAGCACTCTTTGCTGCGGGAGCAAACAAAACAAAAACAAATTTAATGAGACAGAAGGAAATCCTAGAATTCTGTGCTAAAGGCATATTTTATGTTTTGCTGTATTAACGGATGATAAAAACTAATGGCAGAAAAAGAGAAGTGAACAATTTCTATGTAATGTACAGATACTAGCATTGCACATATAGTCTGCTTTCTGTTCCTCCAGAACTTGCGTCCCTGTTAATGTAGTGGAAAAAAAAAAAAAAAAGAACTTTTTTCTGTTGTGCTGGTCTTGTAAGTTTGTCTACCAGTAGGAGCAAGGTTTTTCATAACTCTTCCTTTCATTTTTTTTTTAATTTTGTTTTGTCTCTTCCACTGCCCCTCCCCTTTGTCCCCTCCCCATCCTGGTAAAAAAATCTCACTGGGCAAAAAAAAATATAAAAAAAAAATCACTTTCTAAGTCTAAGGACATTTTTAGTAACACCATCACCATTTCTTTTCAGCCAAGGCAGTCATTTTATTTCCTCGCTTTACAACTTTCTTGAGCCGGTGTATTGCTGGCAGACGTTTTGGCAGACTAGAGCAGGGCAAACTTCCCCGTTGACAGTGCACAACCGATCATGACAATAATCCTGCAAAGCATCTTTAATGAGCAGCCCCTCAGCTGGGCCATAGGGTCACATCCAGGAGCCGAGAGGGGTTTTTTTGCAGTTGTAGTGAGGGTTCTACAGGAGACGGCCATTGCCCTGGAGGAGCAAAGGGCCTTCACGGCTCCTTCTGGTCCCTGGTTTAGGCACTTGTACTGCAGTGGGTAAGAAGAAAACTGATTGATGCGTAGTGAGCTAAAAAGTACTTTGCAGTGATTTTAAAAAAAAAAGAAAAAAAACACATAAAAAAGTCTTCTGTTCATTATTTTTCCTAACAGGAAATTTATTTATTTGTCAGGATTTTTAAGTAACATAGGCTTTCTGGAGGTAAATTAGCAGCACGGAGTATGAATTCTTCTTCTATTTTTTCTTTTCTTTTTTTTTTTAATTTATGATCCATTTTGTATGGTCTCAACAGTTGAATGACCTCATTACTAATATTTGTTGTAAAAGTGAAGCTTGTTTGCCAACCAATAAACAACTGATCACGATTTAGAAGATACTCTATGTATGTACTGTACGATTAATCTCTCTTTTGTTGTTGTTGTTGTTGTTCCTCTCTCCATTACTGTCTTCAGTACAAGTCTCCACTCCTTTGTGGCATGGGTGAGCAATGCCAAAGAAAGGAGGCCTAAGCTGAGCAATTTAAGCACAAAGGTTACGCAGCTATGGCTGTCTAGAAATACCAGGCTAGTGGTACTTGTTTAGGGATGAGAACAACGCCGGTCAACATTTGTTGCAGGTGATTCTAGGTCTATTTTGTGCCTACTGTATAAAGTAGCCAACAACACGCGGATGATTTGAGTATAGTATTTCATGTGTCGTACCTTTTAATCATTGTACTGTTTTGTTTTTTTTTTTTAAATTTTATTTTTTAATTTTGGTTCCTCTGAGATTAAAAACTGCTGGTAGCATGTCAAAGAGTAAAACAAGTCCCCGTTAGGCCTCCTCGGTTGTTGTTTGCTGTCTCTTTATTTTCTTGCTCCGGACACACGCAAAGCGCCATCACCGTCCTTGGCCACATCGCCCTGCCCGTCCTGCCACCACCGATGGCCCGCTGGCGCTTTGCCGCTCTCCTCCAGCCTCCTCCTGCAAATCCCTCGGGAGCAATTAGGGTTCATTGTCAGGATTTAGAAAGCCACAAAACAGACTAGAAAGGTGGACAGCAAAAATAGCCACCTCTGGGCCTGCTTGGTACCGATTTTTTGGAAGTTGATTTTTCACAAATCTCTCCCATGCCCTGGGTTTTGGAGTCTGATGCTGCTTCCATCCAAGCTGCCTCCATCCAGCTGCCATCAAGCTGGATATGAAAGCCAAAGGGTTTGGAGAAGGAGAGTGGATGAGACATTCTCAGTGCTGGAGCAGTGGAGCAGCTCCACTCCATGCCTTGCATGGTTGTCCTCGCATGGGGAGATGCTGCTTGGTGCTGCTCAGCAGGTGGTTGTTGGGGTGGAGAACCAGGGGGTGGTGGTATTTATGGCCTGTCAAAGAGTCTGGTCTGAGTTGCCTGAGTCCTTTCTCCAGCCAGGCACTTGGGCCAAAACGTCTTGGGGAGGAAACTTCATTTCTGACCAAGCACTGATCATAGCTGTGCCTCCTTCCAGGTCTAGGTTTCAGCAAGGGAGCATTTGCTGTCGGGAGACTGGGAATCACCTGGCTTTATAGCAAAACAGCCACTGGCCAGTGGGGTCGTGGCTCTTGCTCTTGTTGCTGCCCACCTGTTTCATTTTATTTTCCGTGCTGGCAGTGATGGAGCTGGGCAGTGTGTGTCAGACTTATCCATGCAGGCAAAGCAAGTGTTTCAGACCCATATGCTCATACCAAGCCGCATAGCAGCCCAACAGAGGCAGCTGAGGCTTGAAATGGTTGAAGTACCTCTTATTTTGGAGGAAGTAAAAACTCTTCTGCTGTATTAATCTCAAAAAAAATAATTTTCCAGGGATAGGACAAGATTAAATTCATGCAGAGAGTGAGATACACCATAGCAAATAATGTCATGCTAAACTGGGAGGTAGGCAATCAACACAACATTAACCAGCATGCCTGAAACTGTGAAGAACAAACCAATGGTGGATGTGCTATGATACAATTGTGTCCTACTGAAAAATCTACTTTCTCTGTTGTTCTTCCCCAGCCTTTCTCTATAGTTTGGATTTATCAGTGGACAGGCTGTTTTGTTCCCCTTCTCCATCCCTTCTTGCCTGAGCTCTTTTTTGCCAGCCTACCATAGCTCTTAGCGCTTTGATTGAAAAAAAATGCTGTTTATTTCCAAGCTGATTATTTCCGTCCCCAGGCTGTTCTGGCACCACACGATTCACTGTTGGTGCTTCTTACAGCTTTGGAAACAGCTGAATTCCAAAACAGAGAGGAAATAGATATTATTAATTATATTAAGCCAAAAATGGTTTAAGACTGTAATTTAGTTTGGGGGGGAAATAGAATGGTGTTTATTTTTGTCATTGTTTTTCCCTTGAAAACAGCCTTTTGTTGTGTCAGATAGTTGATTACGGGTGATGGTGAAAGTTTCTGCTTGTTGATATGTAGCTTGGTAGATACAATTCTTAGGCGACTGGCAATGTAGTGGCGTCCTATGTGCAGACTGCAGCATGCAAAACCCAAGTCAGCGTTAAGTCCTTGATGCCTAAAATGCTTCTGGGTTAGTAGGGAGGGCTACAAAACTTCTACGGCATTTCTTAATGCTGAGCCGGGGCAGAGATGTGAGAAAACAGCTTGATGAAGAGGCAGTACCGATTATGGTATCAAATCCATACCTATGCTTGGGGCACATAGCTTTGCAAGCTGGGTTGAAAAAGATAATCAGCCCTGTACTGGAAGAATCTTCTTGTTTAGAGCTTTTTTAAAAACAAAACCAGAAAACCCACAGAAATACCCAAACAGATTTGCCTTATATGAAGATTAAAGCTTCGTCATTCAACTGCAGTAAGCATCCCGCTTTCAGTGAAAACCAAACAGATTAGAGGCAAACAGGCAATGCTTGGTGTAACGTAAAAATATCACCCTGATACATAGACCCCCCTTTCTGAAACATGAGGCCACCTTGGGGAGGCATGGCTTGCTGGGCTTGTTTGGAGTGAGGAGTGTCATTGTCGATCCCTTGCTTAAGGCGTCTTTTCGGAAAGCTTTACTCACAGGCAGTAAGAGAGGGGCGCAGAAGTGTGAGGCTCCATATACATTGTATTTTCCTGTAAATCATCTCAGGACGATTTGTATCTTGTGCATCCTGTTTTCTCACTCCCTTTTAACTTGTGCAGGGCTGAGTTACTTTTCCTGTGTAATCCCAGCGCAGACTGCCCATGATGAGCTGAGGCACCAGTTTACTGTGCGTTTCCTATGTTTTCTCACTGCTTAAGGACACTTTGGCTCCATCAGGCAATACCTTCCCATTTTCTGCAAGAGCCATAAGAAACTGTAAAGATCTCCCTGAAGCATGTGAAGGAGAGACACAAGGGGAAAGACGTGCCAAGAAAGACTACATAGGCTGGAGGGTTGCTGGGGATGGGAGGTATTCGTCGCAGATTTGAAGTCAATGTGTAGGCAACCATACTTACTGTGGGGCTGCTCCTTTCCACCTGTAGATTGCATTTAATTCCTTAAGATCTGTGGCTGCTAACCAATTTTTTTCCTTCCTCCCTGCCCCCAGGTAATGAGCATTGATGCTTCGGAGGGCCAGGGGAAGCGGAGGCGGCGGTGGGAGGCATTGAGGCCTGGGGGGGTCCTTGCCTGTCTCTGTGTGTCCCTATTGTCTGCATCCCCGTTCCCTGTCCTCTGGCCAGCTGGCATCTTTCTCACATGCCCCCATATGCTCTTGATCTCACTAGTTTATAAAGAATATAATACCCTGCAGACTTGCCTAGACAACAGGGATAAAAAGATAGCTCGTCTTATTTAAAAGCTATCTCAGGAAAGCCTAAGAGCACCAGCTTGGTCATCTGTCACACACTGATCTCCTCCTTACATTTAGAAAGAAAGGTACTTTATTTTTAGCTACCTGCTGCATTCAGCTAGACTCTATGCAAATTTTATTTAATGAATATTTTAAGGTTTAAATAGTTTGTGCTCATGAACATTATATAAATGTCATGTTGTCACAGGCTCTCTGGTAGCAGTGTGGAGAGCATCCTGCAGCATGAAGCTGAAACTAGATAAAATCAGTGGTTAATGTACCCAGGGAAGGCAGTGGTGGTCGCATTAGTGGTGGCCATCCTTGGCAGGGTTATCAGCAGCCCAGCCAGGGTAAGCCACTCAAAAAGGTACCCCTAGGAGGCTGCAGCATCTCCTGCTCTGCACTGAGAGCGATTTCATTCAGCGCGGGCAGCTGGTGCATGGTCAGTTCTGCTCTTTGAGGGCTTTGGAAAGCCCTAGGGGTTCATGGATCGTGCACCAGATCGTATGCAGTCCCAGTTGAGGAGAGATGGTCTGTTTAATGCTGAAATACTGATACTAGCCAGGATAGCTTGGAAATCTTCCTTTTTTCACATCAGAATAGCTTTTTACAGGTGCTTACTGTTTATTGTGTTTGGTACACCAGACAGATGGTGATAGTCTTTTCCAGCAAAATGCCAACAACAACAAAAATATCATCCTATTTGCTGTCTTTTTATTTCTTCATCCTCCGCATATTGTCTTTTCTTATATTTCTATTCCTTAAATACGCTGTACACATGTAAAAAGCCAAGCTAAAACCTCAATAAATAAAAAAAATATTGGCATACAGAGCAGTTATTATGTACTGGAAGCAAATGCTTGCTATTTTGACAATGTTGCTTAAAACACCAAATGACAACTTAAAAGGCCCAAATGTAGCTTCTGCACAATTTCCTCAGTTGGTGGATGACCTGGTATCTCCAACTGCCACTTACAATCATCTGCACCTTAAGTTAAAATTTTGGAAAGGTTATTTCCAGCAGCAGGATGCTCAATGGGTAAATTATGGCAATAACAAAACTTGTTTTCAGTGTGTCCTCTCCCAGTTCTTTTTGAGGCATCTGAGTTTGGTTTGGGTACCTGTGGCTGGAAAGCTCAATGGAAGCGTGAGCCCTGCAGCCACCAGCAGCAAAGGCTTTGCCTTTCAGTGGGCATAAGCCCGCAGTACCATCAACTGATAAATGTTTTGCGAGTTGAATGATGAAAACCAAGTGGTCAACAAACCAGCTCGAGGATTTTGGGATATGCCACTGAGGAAGCAGCAGCATCTCGCCACAGGCATCTCTCAGCCCTTGGTTGTGCAAAAGCTGTGAGACAGGGGGTGGTGGGAAAATGGACTTTGCGTGAGGGGAAATACAAGGAAAGGCCCTTAACTTTTGGCAAGTGCTTTGTTGTTTGGCTGAAATGTGCCAGAAGTAGTTCCTCAGGTGCTTTCTGTGGGCAGCGAGAGAGAAGCATAAGGTCGTACAGGATTAGCCCATGTGCAACGGAATGCTAATTTGAGGATGGCTGAAGCATGGCTGTGACTGCCCCCAGGCTCTTCACTTTAGAAAAAAATAAAATGAAAGAAAGCTTTACAGTTTTCCACCAAGGACCTCATCAGCCCTTTTTTTGAAGAGTAGATGACCTGCTTTCCTTGGCTCTGCCATGTGGTCACCTACGCTTCGCCATCCTTCTTACTTGGGTTGCTCTCATTCATACATACAGATAAAAGGCTTCATTGCTTCATTGCTGTTGATATCAGGCAGAAATAGCCCTTCATATTAAACAGGTGGGATTCTTGATTATTTTCTTCCCCCCAAGATACACTGTGTACCTAGGTAGTTTTAGCTGCTAGCAGTTTGCACTGCAATGCAAAGCAGCCCGCCAAGCTGGCAGCAGCAGAAATGGAAGGAGAAAGTGCATCCTACCATTTGGAAAAAAAAACGAAAAGAGATGAGGAACAAGGAAAGGATGAAAATCTCTCCTTTTCAGAAAAAAACCCAAAAGAACAGCCGAAACGGCCAAGCTGGGAGATGGTTGAAAAGTTGCTGGCTCTGGCTGTCACACTCTCCCTGTGATATTTTCTGTTCTGCTGTGCAAAGCAACACAGCTTTGCTGGCCCTTGAGTGGGTGGGAGATGGGGTGGAATGATTTATGATTCGAAAATGGCTCCAGGACAACTCTTAATTTGTCTGGGATGTATCTAACCTATCTTAACCTCTTCCTGCAATACTATTTATAAAACAGCCCACATGTGTTTCCCCCAAATTGCACATGGCTGCCTTTTCCCAGCCTGCACGTGTGAAAGGAGGCAGTTTCCTCCCCAGGGCTGCAATGATTACAGAGGCAGCTGTATAGCAGAGCACTCAGGATATGAAGTGCCCTTCAGATAATGTCTGACAGTAAAACAGTTCTGTTTACTCTGCAGTAATTTATACTATTTATTAGTAAAGCGGAGGGGGACATGACAAAAAATGCAGTTTGCACAAACAAGCCCTGTAGGGCTGGTACAAGCTGGTGGATGCAGCTCTGCTCTGGGCTCTCCTTTCTTGAGCTGGACTAAACCCAAAGGAGAAAAGAGGTGCATCAGCATGGACCTTCATCCAGAGAGCAATGGCCAGCAGTGGCTGATGCTGCTGGTCTTCCCCCTCACAACTCTGTACTACCAGCTTTGGCTGGGTGGGAGGAGGTTCCTGATGAGATGATGGCCCATGAGTATATTCACCTGCTCTGAGCAAGCCTTCCCTTTTGAGACAAGCCTGGGCATCCCATGCTTTGTTTGAGGGTAGAAATGGTCATAAAAATAGCTGGTGGCTGCTGTAGGGTCCTGTTTGGGTCTTTACCTCTTCTCCTCTTCTTCTTCACAGAAAGCGGAAGGACGCCCAAGCAGGAGCCAGTCTTCAGGCGAGTCACCATGGAAGACAGTGTCATCTAGCGCCCAGGGCAACCAACAAGCCTGCCTTGGCGAGCCCACGCAGGTGCACCGCCTCAGCTCTCCTGTGCCTCGGTTTACCCGTCCCTCACTTGGGATTGTGCAACAGGAGAGGCTTCAGAAACTGGCCTCCACCAAAACCCTCGGCAAACACTCACGTCCCAAAGGAGAAAACAGCCTGGCTGAGGTTCCCAGTGCCCCATGCATGGCAGCACCCTGGGAAGTGCCCTTGACACTCGGTCACTCGGGTTTTTCTTAAGATGAGCAGAATGGGCGAAAAATGTCTTTTATAATAAGAAATTAATTTCATCTGCTCCAAACGTTGGCTTTGCAACCTGAAAACACTTGCAGACAGCTGAGCGTGTTCAACATCTCCCCCCCACCACTGTCCTGAGCTCCTTTCCATGCTCACAAGCTTTGTAAAGATGACCCCACTGGATCCAGGTCCCTGTTGTAAATACAAACCTGGCTGCGTGGAGAGGTAGTGAGGGAAGGAAAAGAGGGACAAAGAAACAGTCCTTACACCAGCAGGAGCTGAACTTGCTGGCAGAGTACTGCTGAGCAAAGCTGTTGCTTGTAAATAGGGACCAGCGCATGCATCCAGCAGCAGCTCCGCTTGGCAAAAGCTTCTGGGGGGAAAGGTGCTCAGATTTTATTGTCTTGTGTAAATAGAGATATTTTTTGGAAAAAAAAATGAGCCTTAGTATCTTGAAGATAGCGTTTCTCAATCAGCTCAGCTGGGGATGGATATATGGGAAACCACGGCGTCTGCCTGGTGGAAGCTGGCATGGCGTCTCGCAGCCGAGTGCCGCAGCAGGTGCAAGAGACACCTGAAAGACAATGGACACATCAAACAGAGGACTTGGCAGGTGTTTCTCCTTCATTCCTGTAAACAGGGTGGACTTGCTGGGCCCATGGTATCCGCTGGTGTAAATACTCAGCTACAGCCCACAGAGGACATGGGCTGCTTGGTGCAGGTGGGAGGGGAGGGTGGGATGGGCAGAAATCTCCAGAGGGATGCGAACTCCATTGATGTGGTTCCCCTGAGGCTTTTATCATTAATTAAAAAAAAAAAAAAAAAAAAAAAAGAAACCCTGAAGACTTGTTCAGCTGGGTACATGGAGGCATGCATAGACATCTGTGTTCATGTCAGCAGGCACCTGTACATGCGGTTCTTCTCAGTGTGTGTTCAAATGTGTCTGCAAGACTAGTTGCCAGCCAGCACAGGTCCCCGTGTCTGCGTAGAGAAAAAGAGAGGATATGGATGTGTATGTTGTATTCGCCTTTATATGCCTAAACACATTTGAGAAGTCACAGCGCTGCTGGGTCTGGCCTTGGTAGCATGAGCACAGAGTAGTGTCCGCATCTCTCTGTGAAAAAAGGTACGACAAGCTGGGGGGGCAGCATTAGCCGAGCGAAAGCTGAGAAATCTGCTCTACGTTGAGTCATGATCCACTGTTCCCCTGTCACCTGCAAATGCTCCCAGCAGAGCAGGGCTATGCTCAGGCAGGGGTGTTTGCAGGATGCGGGCTGCTGCGGCATTGCACTTGATGGAAACAGGAAGAGGAGCTTTGGGGTTTCGCCCTCATCCTTCACAACTCAAAGCTTACTTATGCCTTATTTACTCTGAGTCCAACCACATGGATTCATGCAGTGGAGGGAAATTAAAAATAAATGAAATTATTTGAATGAGAAATTGAAATTCAAAAAAAAGCCCACACTTAAGGGAAAAATTTTGAAAATTACCCAAAATAACTTTCCTTAGACATAAAAGTCTGTCTTCAGCCTGGCATTTTGCAAGGAAGCAGGGCCAAGCCAGAAAAGTCCCCTCTCTTAAAAAGCCAGATAATATAAACAACTATTGCACATATTTAGCATGTTATTGGGAGCAAAACCCCTATACCTTTGCGAGGAAAGGCCAGTAGATGATCAACAGGAATTTGAAGCTTCCTCAAAGCACTGAGGGGTTTGGGCATCCAGGTTGGTAATTCACTTCAGTGACTCAAGGTGAGGTGCAGGGATGGTTACTTGGATACTTGAATACCTCCTCTGTCATCCCGCTCTGTGGAGCTGTTGTAGCCACTAACACCAAACAACTACCAGTGCCGAGAGATTTATTTATTTATCAAACTGGTGCACAGGAGACACTGTGTTTCCAACTTGCTTTGCCCACTTCTCCAGCCTTATGTGGTGTCCCCAGGCAAGGTGGCCGTTATCTAGAGGGAGACTCGGGTTTCTTCCCAATGAAGGCTGTCAGCTTCTTTTTTCCACGGAGAAAAGTAATGAAAAATATGAACAATCCACCCCGTCTTTGTGCCAGAAATGTTATGAAAATAATGCTTCCAAAGAGTTTGAAAGCTCATGATCTTTCACAGTCATGAGGAGACCAGCTTTATGGTTTCTAGGACTCTGAAGGGCGATGCTAAATCCTGAACCTAAGGCTGCGTGATCCTGGGGAGGTCTGGGGTACTACATGGGCTGAAAGGGGGACTGCAGTTTCAAGAAAGCAGAAATTGCCGGTTTTTTTCACTGGATCACAGGAAAGCAGAAATTCCCTGGGTTGGGTGTTTGGGTTTTTTTTTCCATTAGAGCCCTCACTATTATTTTCCCTCCCCAGACAATCCCATCCTCCTACACCTTAAACCCTTGCCATTATGTCTTAGAAGAGTTATTCTTGGAGGCATTTACGACAACCTTCAATGTCTCTCCCCCTCTCTCCCTCTCCAACCCCAGAGAGGCTGACACTCAGTAACTAATGATGACAGTTGTAAAGATGAGCCAGACCGACCCCAAGTCCTAATAAAAATGATGAATCTCGTCTCCTGCCTCTGTATTGATGGCACACAGGTTATGCGGGAGGTGAGCTGGCGAGGAGCGGGAGGCAGATACTCACTGAAGAGTGGGTCTGGGAGATGCTGCCACCAAACCTACCCAGCTCCCGGGTTCCCCAGGACAGAGTTTTGATTTAATCCGGCCCCGAGTCAATAGTGATTGACGTTTCGCCTGCTTTCCATATCTTAACTGGACTTCCTCACTCCTCAGGCATGGAATGAATCTTAATACATTGTAATTACTGTACTCCTGGTGATGAACCGATATGAAAAGCTATCACGGAGAGCATTAATAAAATGTACATTATGAAAAAGAACTCGGCATTGTCTGAAATTAATAATGCACCAGATTTTTCTCATCCACGCCTGCCCATTACAGGCCTGCCCTTGAGTTTTCTACTAAAATTACTTATTCAAACTACTCGTATAGCTGTGTTCAGTGTGAAGTTATGTGCTGCAGGTTTGCATCCCAGTTAGATGTTGCGCGTGAGGATTCATTAATCTGTTAACGTCTTTCAGGCATTGATTTTAGTGACATTTATATAACGCCGGTATGACTAAAATGAACTGATTGATTCATGCTTATGGATTAGTTTGCCTAAGACTTTGAGGCTAGGTGGCTTTATCATGCACTGTAACAGCAGAATTCATCACTGTATTATTTACGAGAGACTGAACTGGCTGCATCTCAATAACTGAAGAGATCTTCACTGCTTTATTTATGTATAAATGTTTACTTAATCAGACACCAATTTTGTTAGCAGAATTTGTTAGCAAACGGAAATTGTAAATGATAACGTGGTTTCTATTTTAAAATTTATAGGCTTTCATCTATAGCAAAATCCAAGATTTCCAAAGTGTCTTTGTCTACTGGCAATCAACAAGCTCTCATGTATATGCTTTCTGGTAATTGCAATTAGCTGCTGCAATATTTCACATAAAACATACTACAACCCTAACACAGGAGATCTGAGTGGTAGTGTGTCAAGGTCAACGTAAATATTCCAATACTTAGAAACGTTGCTGCACATTTAGCAAAGCAGCTAAGAGCCACTGGCAAGTGCCCATGCAGGACCCTCACAGCTCAAGATGCGACAGCTGTCATCATCCACTTTGGGCTGGATCAAGGGGCAGGAGGACATCACTGGCCCATGCCAAAAATCTGCAATGCTTGGCCCGTGGACATGGCAATATGGTGAGTTCTGCTGTTTTCTTTTATGAGGAAAATCCCAGTTCCTAGTAAAGTGAAGCTGTATCTTGATTGCATGGGCTGTATCCCCTGCAACAGCTTGAGGAAGACCTACTCAAAGGGGATGAGGAAAGCATCTGCTCACTGGCCATCACAGCTGGGAAAGTAGCCGGGTTACAGGGTGGGTTTAAGGGAATAACACCACAAAGAGGCTGAATCTCTGGCTCTCAGTCACTGGCGTAGGTTTGCTTTGGACCACGCTGCTTCTCCCACAGACCAAGGAATAAAAAGACTAAAAGGATTTATTAGATCAAAGAGGAGCCTTTCCTGTTAGGAGCCATTTAGAAATATTTTTAGTGCGGAGGCACATAAGAACTGACATGTTAGAGGCATATAAAATAATAAGTAGTGTCCAGAGAAGGTGAATTGAGTGCTGCAGTTCACCATAGGTAATACAGCAAGTGGCGCTACACTGGAAAATGAAGAGGTGAAGCCTTAAATTTAGTTAAAGGCAATGCTTCGTTACCCAGCACGGGATTAACCCACAGACTCCCTGACCCAATACACCAGTTAGATGATGTACGATGAGTAAAATTCAGTAAAACATTATACATTTTTACAGTTTGAACAAAAAGAAAAGAAATGGAAAAAAAAAAAAAAAAGCCTGGCATCTACAGGTTCTTGTTACAGGGTCAGAAATAATTGCTAGTTCCCTGACCCCTGCTGAGTCTTCAGCCATACTTCACGCTGTAGTTATTTTTTTAAGCTTTTCTTTTTTTTTTTTAAGTAAAAAATTACAATAGTGTTATGTATGCCTGGGAAATCACGTAGCAACTGACAGTTTTAAAAGAGGAGTAAACCTCTCATGTCAGCACCCCGGGCTATAGCTTCAAGAGCGTGGGCTCATAAAAAGGGAGTGCTGGGGGGGTACCTGTGCCTTGTGACCATTGACCTGATCACTGCAGAGCTGTTGTTAGCTCACGGTGCATGGGTACCATTGCTGAGGCTTTATTGCTGTGGCCAGTGCATGGCTTCTAAGAGCAAAATGAGCAAATCAAGAAGGGCCATCACCATTCTGCTTTGAATCCACTTTGTGGTCCAGCTGCTTAATATTTAAAGCCAAGCACATTCTCTGTATTGCAAATTCACACATTTAAAGTAAGCAGATTTATGGGTTAGGTGTTTTTTTAAAAAAAAAATATGAAATTCCTTAGGTAGGGATGTGGGGCCAAATGATTCTTTTTCAGCTAGTGATATGGAAATGTGTTGGGGCAGCTGAGCCTCAACAGCCTCATTTCAGCTAGGCCTGGCACTCACCGATTCTTGAGGCACAGAACTATGTTATTACTTACACTCATTGGACATGCACACATTAATTTTGTGTCTTTCAATCTTTTAGATATTAAAAAGCATACTGTGGGCTGATTTTGACCTGAGACCGCGGTGATGTACCAGACCACAGCCCTCAAGGTGACAGGCTGTACCTCCTCTGAGGAGAGCTATAGCTGTTGGGTTAGACGTGCCTTTGCAATGCTCACAACCAGACTCCCACCATTTCTTCTCATCCAGCTTCTGTCTTCTACCTGAGATTTCCAAATCTGCATATTTCTTCATTTAGGGCAATTAGGAGATGCACCTGATAAGGGCTAAAAAACCTCCCTGGGTGTTAATTCTGGTTCCTAATTGGAGGCGTAACCATGGCATGGCTGGGTGTTACTTACAGGCTCCTTAACAAGTCCAGGGGGATGCTGAGGGTGGTGTCCTCTATGCAGACCAAAGCGATGAAGCTGATAGCACTTGCAGCAAATTTATAACTCCTGGCTGAGCTAGAGACTAACCTTTAGGAAGCTGTTTCAAGGCTGACTGCAGTCTTTGAGGAATGAGACACCTGTTGGACCCCTCGGTAAGCTGCCCCACGTGCTAACTGTTTCTGCTGATGTGCAAGTACTGCAGTTTGCCTCGTGTCTCAGCAATTAGATTTTATTTCCTGTCTTATGCCCTTTTTATCCATGCTAATATCTCTCCTAGGTCTTTTTGGATAACACCTGCTGTGTAGGAAGGTATAAAATCGTAGGAAAGGCTGAAAATTTGTCACCATAATGTCATCAAAATAGTCTCGACTAAAAGGTGTTGCTACAGGAGTCTGATTTTTTTTCTCAAGCTTCCCTCCATGTATATGAGCTTTTAGCTAGTCATGTTTCAAAATATAATGAAGGCATGTCTTTTTTTTTTTTTAGCTGTAAAGCTAAAAATGAAGCTGTTGTGTTCATGCTTCCTTCTGCTTGAATGCGCTTGCCAGCATCTGGTGCTCTGGGAAGCTGAAGTCACTGATGGTGAGGCTAAATTCAACCTCTCTGGTGTGTCGATTGGGGGGATATAAAGCAACAGGTGTAAGGTGGCGTGTGGGGTAAGGTCAGCTGAACCTCATGTTGACTCACTCTGCTTAGAGCTTTGCTGTCCAGGGGATGCAGCAGCTGCACAAAAAGGTCTTCAAAAACCTAGTCTTCCGTGCAAGATCCTTTGCCCTGATGTACATGTTACTGTATGGATTTGGCGGGGTAAAAAGCTCCAGAGTGCACTCCCACAAAGCACCACCCAAGAGGACCAGTGGCTGGCAACTGCTCTGTACCTACACTGAATATTAAGCAGCTTCCTAAATGCCATGAGGCTGTTAGGGCTGAACAGCTTCACCATGTGCTGGCTGCACAGACATCCAGCGAAGAAATCAAAGGCATGATGTCACCAGTATTTCTTATCTAAAATTAAATATCTGTCTTAGGTCCCCAGACAGGCAGAGACTTTGTATTAGAAACATATACTGAGAGTTCAAGCTCTGAGTCATCTCATATATATTTCACTCAAGCCATGGGAATAGCAGAGAGAATAAACCTGCAAAAGAGCAATTCTCTATTCTAGCAAGATGAGGGAGGAAAAACTGTTCGGGAAAAAATACTAATGGGTTCACAAGCAAAAAGTCTTGCCAATGAAATTGTGACTCTAATATTCTGTACCTTTGCAGTGAAGCTGTGATTTGCTGCGGAAAGTGCAGCAGTGAATAAATGGGTCAGCTTGTGCTTATTAACTGTGGAGACAGAGCAAGTGGCATTTAAAACAAGCCTGCTTGGCAAAAATGATTTATTATGAAGTTGTAAAATATTTGTTGTCACAATTAGCTTTTCAAGAGCAAGTTGCAACACCATGTGCCATCATGTGGGCAGGGTTAAGCCAAGCTTTGGGTGTGCCAGAGCCCAGGGCTGCATTTCTGCTGCAGCGCTCCGCTGCATCGCTGGACACACAAACCATCCGATGCTCTGCCCTTTTCCAGCATGTGCCACGAGTACTTTAGTGCAGTCATCAGGGGTTAAAATAGGGGACATGGTGCTGGAAATTATTCGTCCCTACCTATGCTAAGGGGCAAATTGTACCAGGCTCTGTGTCACCCAACTCGCACATCAGCAGCTGTACTTGGGTGCAGTGAATGTTTCTGGATCAGGAGCGCAGTTCCCCTAGGGAGAGGATATTTGGGTGGCCAAAGAGGACTTCTAAGACGCTTGTCCATTTTGTATCCTTAGTATCCCCTATTTAGCCCCCAGCTCCATGGTAGTTCATCTACCTTCCCTGATCTCACGTTGTGCTGTTCGTTTGCTTCCCACCCAGACAAGCTCATGTGTTGTAGGCACGTCCTAGCTCCTAAATAGTTACCTCCAACGGAGTTAGAGATGTTCCATACTCAACAAAATGGTTTTCTCCTCCTATATGCATTTCAGACTGTTTAGGTGCAGGGAGGAGCTATTCCCTTGGGATCTAGCGATGCTGCTCATACAGGAAGGCATGGGGCAGGAGGCAGCACAGGGGCACTGCTGGAGCCACAGGGAATAAAATCTCTGCCCTCGGCTATTCTCCTGTTCTTACTGGGTGATAGCCCAGGCCTCAGGCCCAACAGATGCACTGTCAGGTATGAAGTATTGTCTCAAGATCTGTGCTGGTTCCATAACAGGAACGAATTCCCTTTCGTAATGTGCAGACATTGCATTGCATAAAAGTCATTATTACACACTGTGAAATCTAATCACATTATTGCACACTGTGTATGCACTTTAATAAAGTCAGTGGATGCAATAATGCTGCTAGGAATACACCATTCCACCAAAATTGCTATTGCTGCCAAATTTATTTTCATCTTTTTTCTTTGTTTACCCTAAAGAGCAAGGTTTTTAGCTTGTCTGCTTTGGCAGGTGGATCAAGTGGTGAGATCTTATATGGGTCATAGCACCCTACAGCTCCTACCATGGTTGGGAGCTTCTGAGGGTGGACTACCATTCTCTGACTCTGATACCCGGTGGTGAGACATGCTCCTCCTGAGCATTACCAATGCTCTCCTGAGATGGCTCCAAAACCAGCAGGACGCAAGTGCCCTTGAAAGTAACTCCTGTCTCCAGTAATGGTAGATCCTTGGGCACTTACGCTCCTGGATGTCTGAAACTAGATCAGTTCAAATGCCTTAGCCCTCTGGCACGGTGGTGTTGTCCTAGTTTGAGAGCACCAGGACAGAAGCTCTCTGCAGCTCCTGGCACAGGGGGCAATCACAGAGAGGGAAGAGGGGCAGCTGTGCCTATGGGGAGGAGAGGATGGGTCAGGTGACCCAAATGAACAAATCACAGCATTCCTGACCTGGGGCTTTTAGTGCCTGCTCTGCTGGAATGATTGCTATCAGTTGTTTGTTGTCTCTCTCTGTGCTGCTGGTGTTCCTGCCTTCTGTCTTCACGCTGCAGAGGAGCAATGTTCATTGAGACAGGTTGTCTTCTGCTGCCTCACTGGGTGGGAGCGGTCCGCCTGCTTTCCTGGTTTTATAGGCTGTCACTGTGGCTCTGGGCTTGGGTGTTCCTGCCTGCTGCTGAGTCCAGTCTGAAACTTTTTTTCCACTTGGGACCTAGCTGTCATTTGGAAATTGCAGGTTCTCTGTTAACATTTTCTCTTGTATCTTTGAATATGTTTGCATGCTTGTATATTATCTGCATATAGTTCAACATTTTTGTTGTTAGTCTAGGTGTCATTTTCTTTTTGTTATACTGGTTCAACTTTTTTTCAACCTCAAAGTCTGTTTCCCTAGTTCCCCTGTTATCCTTCCCTGTGGGGAGCAGGAGGTATCACAGAGAGCATTTGTCAGAGCTTAGTGGCCAACCCAGCCCTGAACTTGGAGAACTGTGCAAGAGGAGGAGGAGGATAGGTGGTCCTTAGGCTTACTTACAGATATATATTTGCATTCAACAGTGTGAATTTGATTGCACTGAGGTGGTCTTAAGTGGAACTTAGGCAATGGAACTTGGACTCCACTGAGAACTCAGGGTAACTTTCTAATTAGACTCCTCCAAAAAGGAGAAAAAGCAGCAGAACTGACATCTGAAGTATTGAGCTAAGAGGGTTTTAGCTGCCCAAGACTATTCTCAGTTCTCTACTTCCCTGCCATTAACTTCTCATTGCAAAACTTGTCTGATAATACAAGCTGTTGGTGCTAACCTGCTGGTCTCTTGCCCTCTGCTCTCCTTGCAAACTCTCACACAAACATGATACAAGCTCTTTTTAGTAGTGGAAGAGATGAAGAGGGACTCCTTAAACACCTGAACATGGTGCAGAGTTACCAGCCATTGCAATACTGTTTGCAACATCTTCCTCGTTTCATCAGCTGAAGAAATCACATCAGGAGCTGAGGAGAGACAGTTGTAGGGGCTGTGATGATCTTCTGAAGATCCTTCCTTTTCAAGTGTGGTAAATGAGCCCAGGGCTTGGCCTCTGGAGGAAAAAGAAATGAAGAGGGAAAGTGTCAAACCATGGACTAAGAAAAAAGTATTACTTTGTATTTCGTCTCGTAGACAGTTCAGACACTGGAAGATGCTTTCCTGCTGTCCCCATCACAACGTTTTCAGAAGGAAAGGGCGTGAGCCTGTGGTGTTTCAGTATGTCTTTACTTCTAAATAAAATGCAATGCTGAAAGTTAGCCCCTGAACAACAACTAAGCATTTACAGGTGAAAACTTGAAGGGACTCTTGAGGAGTCTCTTGAAGCTGCCATCTGCTGAGCCAAAAGTTGCCTAGGGTGCTGGTACTGGAAAATAAGCATAGCTGGTTCATCACTTCTCCCTAATATGCCAAGGTGGTCCCTAATGTGAAGTTGGTCCCTGGTATGGGGAGGGCGCAGTTCTGGCTTTTTCACAGTGTAGATCTTATTTTACATTGTGTAGTACAGCTCACTGCAGGAACTCACCTCTGTAGGATCACCTCTCTCCTAGCTCAGTGCACAAAGCATCAAATGCGCCATGCCAAGTCCCAGCCGCTATGCTGTCTCTCCCCCAGGAACATCTATCCACATTTACCACTGAAGCACCTTGTGAAACACTTGTGATTCATCTAATCTACTGACAGTCTGCCTGGAAATGGCCCATGTATTAGCTTTTTCCTGTCTGTCTTGTTCAAAGAAAATCTGCTTGGAGACTTATCTGTGGAGCACCTGTGGATCAAATGTGCAGTTCCCATCACAGTGTTCAGACTGTAGAGGATCTTGCTCTCTTTAATACCACAAACTGTGTCTACAAATGTGTTGGAAAAATATTCTTTGTAATAGCTGGTGGGGTATGAAATGCACTCTGACTATAGATACTACATTTCTAGGCTTTCTACCCTGCCACATGCTCCTCATGGAAAGAGCTTTGGGAGAGCAGAGGCAAATGGATAGAAGGTGCTGAGATGAAGGAAATGATGGGGGACAGTCAAGGGAGAGATGAGTATTTAATCTCTGCTGTAGAAATCTCACCAGTTATCAGAATTCATTAGGAAAAAGAGATATGGGCCGGTAAGCTTTAATTCCTCCAGCCACTGATTTATTTATTTATTTATTTATTTATTTGAAATCACTATGAGAGCTTGTAATAAGTTAATTAAAAATCTCAGTTAACCATTCAGTAGTCCCTCACTGGGAAGACACATGTAAACTTAACTGTGTCCTCTTGGCCCCATGAATTCCTGTTCTGCATATGTGTTTCACGTTAAAGATGCCACCTTTTTCTGTCTCCTGTCAGTCTCAGAAGACACTAATCTCTATCTCTGCTAGCTGTCTGGCACTCCTTCCTTCAGGAGATGTTTGTCTTCTGGTTTCATTTTTTCCTTCCTTCTGTTGGACAAAAGTTTGGAGAAAAGAGGAGTGCCAAAAACTACATATGTAAAATCAAAGGGAAATTGGGAGGCAATGAGGAAGCAGGTGACAGATGAGGAATAGGAGGAAAACTGCAAACTGTCCTATCTTCCTTTCCTGTGGGGTAAGAAGATCAAGCTTCCTCAGCACACAGCTGAGTGCTAGTAATAACTGTCAAGCTTGTGTTGAACCTACTACCTGATCTTTCCCTGTAGTAAATCACTGTGGAAGTCAACAATATTTCTGCCTTTATTGCAGAATCATGGTTATTGGATACAGAACAGGTAAAAGGGTTGCCTTGATAAAGGCCTCTCCCCCGCTAGAGTGATTTATGAGCAGTGTCAACTTTCCAGGTCCTGGTTGTAGCAAATGTCACGGGAAGAAGTGTGGACTCAGTCTCCTCTGAAACAGAAGTGAAAATATTGCTTGTGGACAAACAGGGGCTTCCTGGGGCTGTCGAACTACATAAATCTTTTGTGTGGGGACACAGCAGCCCACACTGGTTGGTCCAAGCTGCAGATGTGAGGAGCATGGAGGCTGCTAAAACTCCTGGGGCTGTGGAGAGTCAGGATATCTGTCACTGCTTTGGTGTGGGGCTGGTGTGTAATGGCAATACCTTACAGGCAAGTATCTCTTTTTTATTTCGATCACCTATTGGTTACTCCTGCTCCACACTAGTGGATAATAAAGCACCATTAGTGGAGATCAAACACCTCACTAATGAACTAGACTGATGAGTTTGCACACACCGCAATCTCGCCATACACGTTGTGCCCTCTCCCTCTGTTGAACTTTAGGGCTGGGCTGGCCATTGAACTGGCAGAGACTCTCTGTGATCCCACCACCCTCCCAGGGGAGGATAACAGGAGAACCAGGAAAAGAGACTTTGAGGTTGAAAAAAACTTGTACCAGCACAGTGAAAAAGAAAATAACAAACTAACAGTGAAGATGTTGAACTATATATAGATAATTTTCAAGTGTGTAAATATGTTCAAAGATACAGAAGAATATGTTAATATGGAACCTACACCTTTCAGAAGGCAAATAGGTCTTGAGTAGAAAAGTTTCAGACTGGACTCGGTAGCACACAGAAAAATGACCCCGGAGTGCAAATGGCAGTCCAAAAAAATAGAAAAGGAAGCGTTGGAGTAGGGAAGCAGGGAAAGCAACCTGTCCTGATGAACAGTGCTTCTCTGCAGTGTGAAAGCTGGAGGCAGGAACACCAGCAATACAGGGAGAAATGACAAACAGCTGATGGCCTGGAGAAGAGAAGACTCAGGGGGATCCTCTCACTCTCTACAACTGCCTGAAGGGAGGGTGCAGTCACGTGGGGGTTGGGCTCTTCTCCCGGGCAACCAGTGACAGGACGAGAGGACATGGCCTGAAAATGTGTCTGGGGAGGTTTAGATTGGATCTCAGGAAGCACTTCCTCAGGTGAGGGTGCTCAGGCACTGGGATGCACTGCCCAGGGAAGTGGTGGAGTCACCGTCCCTGGAGGTGTTTAAGGAGAGGCTGGTTGTGGGC
>NW_009714451.1:61593-61956 GCF_000703405.1 Apaloderma vittatum
ACAGTGTGTGTGCATAGGCTGGACTGAATGATCACAGAGGTCTTTTCCAGCCTCAACAATTCTACAATTCCAGCACAGCAAGCCCTAAAAGCACTAAGGCTCTTCTAGGCACCCTTATATACTGAGCACCATGGGAAGGAATGCTGTGATTGGTCCATTTGGGTCACCTGATCCATTCTCTCCTCCTCATAGGCACAGCTGCCCCTCCCCCACTGTGATTGCCCCCTGTGCCAGGAGCCCCAGAGAACTTTTGTTCTGGTGCTCTCAAACCAGGACATGCTCCTTTAATGACTGTGAGATTTTTCATAGTAGTTTCTAGCCTTTTCTCCCTTTCTCATAGAATCACAGAATGTCAGGGGTTGG
>NW_009714452.1:0-19865 GCF_000703405.1 Apaloderma vittatum
GGCCAGAGTGCTCCGTGAAATAACCGAGCAGCTCCTCTATAAACCGCGCGTTCTCCCGCTTCGTGTTTTACGACCTGTTTACTACTACTTAAACGTAATTCTCTCAGTCTCCAAAGCCACCTTATCAGCGTTTGACCTCCTGCAATTCGTTTAGCCGTGAAGAAAAAAAAAAAGTTCCCATAGGTTGTCAAAAGCGGGGAGATTAAGATATCTACCGGCGTTAGGTCGCGTTTAGGCTTAGCGGGGAAATAGTATTTCTCGAAAGTGGGAGCCCTCCCAAGAGGGGCTGAACCCGATGCAGGTACCTGTGCCCTGAAAGTCAGGTTATCAACCCAGCGGCCAGCAATGTCCCGCTTTGAAAGGAGCAGCCAGGGTTTTCAGCTGAGTAAAATCCTCCCGTTTGATCGGGTCAGCGATCTCCTGTTCCCCTCGTTCAGATGTAACGTGATTGTGTTTGACTTCTACGAGGCGAGGACTAATCCCCCGGCTCTCTCCGCACAGATCGGATGCAGGCGGGATCGACTTGCTCTCGCATCGTGGGTACCAGCGGGAAAGCGCCCGGACTGATTCAGTTCACGGGGAGGCGAGAGCGCGGTTTATACGTCCCCGGCCGCCATAAGCAGGGTGAGAACCAATAATGTGTACTGGGGGGGTGCTTGGGGAGGGGGAGGCAGTAGCGACTCTCTGTTGCTACCACTAATGTCCCTCCTCCCCGCTCCCGGAGGCGCCCGATCCCACTCCCGCCAACGGCCCCGGAGGGCAGCGTGAGGAGCGAGGGCTCAGCCCCTCGAGTGGGCTCGGCTCCAACGAGGCTCTTTCCTCGCTTTCCCCGCCAGCCACGCTGCACTCCTCACGACCCTACTCCTCCTGCTTGTGCCCTTGCAGACCTCGGCGCTAGAGCAAGGCGCGATGCTGCGAAGATCGCGACGGTGCGGTGTCGCGACAGAGCCACGTGAAGCACTCAAGGCGGGCACATGTGTAAGTCCCCGTGCACAGGTGAATACCCACCCCACAAACCCTCTTGCCCGTGGGCCGGTTCGTGCGTCTCCCCCAAGCCAAGGCTGCTGCAGCTCTGGATCTACCCGCACGCAAATGGCAAAGCAAGGTGCAGGCAGCCCGGGCAGCTCTTCCACACAAGCCGCGTGGGGAAAGGCTCCACGGGTGTTGGCACAGGGTCCAGGAAGGTTTCTAGGGTGAGTGGTCACCATTTGCCCTGCGCTTGTCCGAGGACAGCGCAAGCATCAACTCGCAGGTCCCCGCAGAGTCGTGAACAGAGTGAACTGATCTTAAAAAGAAGCACTTGCGTAACTTCTAGGAGAGACTGGCGTCTTCCAAAAATGTCGCCATTTGCAAGCCCATGACTTCATCTTCGCATGTTTCTGATTACCTTCAGTTCTCCAAATAATGAAAACGGTAACAGAATTTATTGGTCATAAATTACTGTAGACGAATCTTTCACAGGCTGCAATCTATAAATAGCTCAGTACCGACTCAAGAGTATTTTTCTAGTTGCAAATGAAATACTATATTCGAAGGTCTCGTTTTCCAACGTGTTTCCCACTACACCTCACCTCGCCTGCAGTAACCTCTGGCCACTAAAACGCACAGACACGGTTATTTCAGCGATGCTTGTAGTTAAAGGAGGTCTGCCTTTCCCTAGTAATCGGCTTTCGGGAGGGTTTGCACAAAGCGATGGAAACTCTTATCAGCTCCGCTTGGAGCAATGTTGGACCTGGGTTCGGAGATACCGAGGGGTCCCTGGTCTCCTCCCCCCCCCGGTTTGAGGCAGCCACGACGAGGGGGGGAAGGGAAGAGGCTGTTCTCCCCGCGGGGGGATCCGCAGCCGCCTGCACGGCACACGCACACCCAGGGCGTCTCGGAGAGCTTTCAAATCCCCAAACAGAAAAAGGGAAGGCTTTACCGGAGTTTAGCGACTTATCTGGCTTTTTGTTAAACCACTGCTGTGATCTCCGCGTAGTTGCGCGAGTGTGTTAATTGTTCTGATAATGTGTAGTTATCGATACAATAACGATACAATCATGTATAATGCGACTTACTTGCCTTTGACCTGTCAATTCCCGACGCGTGCAAATTCAAAGACGCAATCTCCCCTTCTGCTATCGGGAATAATAAAAAAAAAAAACCAACCCCAAAACACCCACAAAACTCAAACACAAAACCACGAAACAAAACAAAAAAAAAATCAAACCCAAGCAGATGCATTATCACACGGAAGCTAAACAAGAATTTCCAGAATGCAGTGCTGTATTCCACCAAGGGAGATCAAAGAGCTTTTAAAAGTATTAAAGGGGGGGTTTAGGCTATCTTCTCGATAGTCAGATGTTAGTTCCTCCAGATTGCTTACATATGCTACGAGCAATTATGTCCCACTCCAAACACTGTCCGGTTTCTCCTATTCTGACCAAACAGCACCTTGTCTCGGGGGCACGCAGCCTTAGGATGCTGCTCAGCTTTTTAAGTCCGAGTTTAAAGTGAGTTTCGAGGAAGCACCCTCCTTTCCTCCTAGTTTTTATTCGCGCCTAATAATCAGGTGGCTAGTCAAAGAGAGAAAAAGTAGGGGAAGGATAGTGGTTGTCAGCCCGATAGCGATCTCCGCCTCACCGTGCCTCCCGCCTGCGAGACTGCCTCACGGGCTCCACAGCCCCGTCGCTGCTCGGCGTTTGCAGAGCCCCATTGCGTTTTCGGGGCTCGCTTTGTGCACGAAAGCGTTTTCCACGCTCGTAACTTTGGAAGCCAGCGTTTTTCTTTGTGTTAGGGCATCGGCCGCCGATCCCACGTCGCTTCCAGCTGTCCCAAATCGTCAGGCGCACCGGTACCTTAAGCCCAGCTGACTTAGGCGGCGGGCTCACTTTCCTGCTTGGATGGAGTTCGGCGGGTTTGCGAGCGCTCCTGAGTCTTTTCCCTCTCCCGAAGTCGAGTACACCTGTAGCGAGGGAGGCAGTTTTACTCCGTCAGCTCTTTGTAGTGCGTAGCACTCTAAAGTCATTCATTTGCTTTCACAGACCGCTTCCAAACCCTCGGTGTTAATATTTTTCAGTAACATTCGCTTATTATTAGAGCAGCTGGTAGCCCAAGCCCTAGTGAAGTGCCTGGCAAAGGATTCTACCATAAAACACTGATTTCTAAGTTTATAGTTTCTAATTTGGCTGTAAAAGTGTGATTCTGGATGGAATTTGGCACTCAGATGCTCAGCTGGAGAGTAAACTTTTTATAGTAAAAACATTGGTTTATTTAGATTGCTTTTTTAAGTTAAAAGAGAATTAACAAATTTTTTACTACTTTGGGAAGCTTAGAGAAATCCTATAGTTTTTAAAAAATTAAATGTTATGATTTCAGTAGGTGTAGCGCATGTTCTGCTTTTAAAAAATGTTTTAATGTGCTGTTATTTAAAAAGCAGACCCCAATCTTTGTATTTTAGGACACTGGAGTTGCTCTTCCAGAAACACCAGACCTAGATCTCACAGAATTGTTGGTGTCAGTTCTGAGCTGAGAGTGGTGACTGGATCCTTCCTACTTTTAGTCATGAAGAAAAGTTTAAAAGGCAGCCTATTCTGATTTGCTAAGAGACTAGATAAAATTTATCTAATCTGCATGCACTCAATTTGCAATCCAAGATATTTTTCATGTACTTTAATGATTTAATTTTTTGCTGCTTTTAATCCTGTTAGCCTTGCAGTGGTTATGCAGCCTGAGAAGAGGTGATCGGAACAGCAGACAAGGAAGTTTTCGAAGAAAAAAAGAAAGAGTTGTGTGGTTGCATGCTAGTCCCTGAGTGCTAGACGGCTAGTCCCTGTCTGGGGTCGTGAAGGCGAGAGTTAGTGTCACTGCAGAGTTCCTGGGCAGGCTTGTGTGTTCCAGAAAGGGTAGCTAAATACCTCTCGAGCACAAGGAGCTACTACTACCTTAAGCTCATCAAGTAATAAGGATGTATAAGCTTCCCCTCCCTTGCACAATGAAATCACAGCTGGTACGAATGGAGACTGCTGGCTGTCCAGGGTCCAAGTATTCCTATTTGAGCAATCACCAATGTCTTTTCTTCAGGAGGAGCTGGGCAGTGCTCCCGGTTCATTCTTCTGAAGAAATGAACCTTAACATTGCAATCTCACTGCCTTGTGAGGACGGTATAGTGTGGTTTTATAATTTGTTGCTAGGAAAGCTGAGCCTTGGTTTTTGGTGTCTTCTACTTCAGTCTTCTTTATATTCACAAGCTCTTAAAATGCTGCCAGTCCCTGGACAAAGGTCAGGAAACTTTAAGTGATGTCCTAGGCTGCTCTTGCTCAGCTACTTCCTGACCAATTCCTCCACCTTTTCTGTTTTCCAGTGGACAGCTAGAGTGAGGGCTGAGTGCCTGCACAGGGATCCTCACTGTGGAAAGGTAAATTAGGTTGTGTGTTCTTGGTGTAGATCATGAAGCTTTTTAACCAAGAGATCTTTTGAGAGGGAGAGAGATCTCTGAATGTTTTTACATTTAAGTTCCATTGAAATTTTACTCTGACAGCAACCATCTTGTTTCACTTCTTGGGGCAGTCCAGCAGGCATAGAGGATTTTTTCCTGGAATAAATACATTTTAATGACTAGTCTAGTTTTGTTCAAGGATGATTCATAACCATAAACAGCACAAGGTTGTTTTGCTAGTCATGGGTGCTAGACAGGTCCCAAAAAATGTATGCAATTTTTAAGACAAGGTCTTCAATTTCACTGGATAAGATTGTGGTTTGAAAACCTTTGGCAGGCACTTCAGGATTTGTAAGTGCACACAAGAAGGCTAAAAAGATCAGACTTAAATGCCTGGGCCATTCCCCTCTGAAGAAAAGCTGAGCATAAGTCTGTGCTGTTTGCCTTCTGATTATAACGACTTTTTAATTGGCTACAAGCAAGGAATGGAAGTCAGTAATGGAAAGAATTGATGTCTCTCTCTGGACATAAATTTATGACCTTTACTTCCTTATGGACAGTGTTTTGCTTCTCTGCAAGAACAGCCAGTTTCTGGGTTCTGTTTGGTTAAGAAGAACCAAAATGTCTGTTCTTGAGTACCGAGTCACTCAGGAAAGTTCAAAGCTAGCGATCACAAGCCAGTTCTAGTGATCAGACAAGTTAAACTTTTAGAGTGCCTACACTTACATCCTACACCTACATTAATACCTGCACCTGCATTTCAGCTCAGATCAACAGTGGCACAGCTTTCCGAGCAGAACTCTTCGCTCTGCTTTCTCACTGTGCTTTGGTTTCCATTGAGGAGCATTTGATTTCCACTGAGGAGCATTTCAATGGGAGTGTGATCTGCAAAGAGTCTGCCTCAGCCTAGACCAGGTAGACCCCAATAGCACGAAATGGATGATATTTAATGTTTTTGATTCAGACAGCTGACAATTCCACGTTTTGCATCCAGCATTTCAGATGCTTCAGGACGAGCTTTTCTCCCTGAGAGCCGAAAGGCACTTTGGCCTCTGCATGAGTGTTCTCCTGGATAGGAGTCCCTTCAATTTGTGAGTGATCTGTGAGTATAGGCGTAGGCAGTCAAAAAACAAAGATGCGGGGCCCCCATCCTTATCACAGCTTTTGGGCTTCTTCTAGGCCTTGCATCATCCTCACAACAGATTTCTCACTATGCACGGTAGCATCTACAATGGTTTTCTTTGGCACAGACATTGAACAGAAACTATTTCCATCTTCTGAAGTTGGTTGAAAAGTTAAATCTTACTGTGGTAAACATTGGCTATATTTTTTTATTTTCCTCACTGAAGTGTATAGTTTAAGTAATATTAATTGCTAGACATTATTTTTAATATCCAAAGATAGATTTTCTCTCTTTTTAAAAAGTAATATTTTTAAAAAGTAATTTTGAATAACTTGTCTCTATGAGTGCTTGGCAGGTGTGTGTAATAATCTCCTATTAAACAGACTGCTAATTTGAATATCAGCTATGAAACATAGAATCATAGAATTGTTTAGATTAGAAAAGACCGTTGAGTCCAACTGTTAACATAGCAATGCTACCACTATATTATATCACTAAAGCAAATATGAAGATTGTTTACATCTTCGGCATCATAAAGGCTTCTAATGGGGTATTTTGTCTGGTACTGGACTTCAGGAGAGATATGGAATCATTAGGCAGAATGCAGCAAAGCTGGCTGGAGATCTGAAAAACATTATTTACAAGAAAAGGTTGAAAGCAGTGTTGTTACTTTATCTGTAGAGGTGAAGATTTAGAAGACAAATTGGTCTTTAAGGGTATAAAAGGTAAATGCAAAGACAAGGGGATTAAATTGTGTTTGTGGGGATAGACAAGAGGTAACGAGCTTAAGATGTGAATTCAAGTTAAATGCTGGAAAAAACAAGCTGCAAATAGCGAAGATAGATACGAGGAGCCTCCCCTTGCCTAGGGAGGCTGCAGGAACACTAAGGGGTGTTAGGAACAGGTGAGATTAATTTGGCAAGAACGACAAAGCCCTAGGACAGGACTTTTCTTCTGCCTGGCTTTGTATGGGTCTAGGACAGAGGAAGAAACAACTTCAACTTAGTTCTTCATATGGTCCTTTTTGCTCTTCAGAGCCCAGATATCCTGGTTCACAGCCCGTGTCTTTATTGCTCCTCTCCTACCCACGCATGTAACCCGCACCACTGCCACCTCCCTGCCCCTCTTCCAAAACGCTCATATATAAGCATGTCTACCATTGACCTGCTGAAGAATTTGTCTTTTTTTTTTTTTTTTTTCCTATCTGGTTTAGTCGGCACTGGGTTCCTGTTTCTTCTTAGCACAATTTTGTCACTGTCTGTGAGAAGTCCTGTTTCTTGACACGGCTTTTCTTTTCTTTTTTTCACTTTATCACCTTTCCATTTTGTTTTAAGTCCCTGCTGAAAATGCATTTTCTCTTCCAACTGCGTTCCCTAGATCTATAATTAAAATACTTCATCTTATAAATCATTGTATTATAATTTATATGAAAATTTAGATGTAAGTTATATGAATTGCATTATGGTACACAGCATGAAAAAAAAAGTCATAATTGTTCAATAGCGTTGGCAAAAAATTGTTAGCGGCATATGAAATCAATGACAAATTTGGTCCTTGGTGTATCAAATTTGTTTAGACTATATTTGCCTGTGCTATGCAGGGAAGTTTGTTACCTTTTACAGACATGTTATTTTCTTCCACGTGAGGATGTAAAAAACAAAGGTGTTTTTCATTAGTGTTTCATATTGAAAATCTGACTTTTATTACTTATTCTACAGAAAGAATAATAGAACAAAACATACATTAAGCAATAGATCTGTAAAAGAGCAAGGAGTTTTCCAGTATTCTTGGAGACACTTTTTCATTTCAGTGGGAAAAATAAAATAAAATTTTCCTGAAGGAGTTCTTTTGGTTTTCAGTTCTCTCATTGTCTTTGTCCTACATTTTATCAGAGATTGTTTATAGAGTATGGAGAAGGTCATGCCAAAAATACTCATTTATACAGAAAGTAAATAATTCAGACTTGGATCTTATAAGATATCTGAAAAGAATTAAGAATAGACTTTTTTCAAGTATGAAGGTCCCTAATTTTCATTGATTTTAATTCCGTCAAGGAGATTCAATGTGATTTTATGCCCTAAATTTCTTGAAAGTGTCTGTATACTCTGAATGGAATTGTCCCGAAGAACATTTATACTTTATGATAGAAACAGATTGTTACAGATTGTTGTATTGTTTCTTGTTCACCCCCTCCATTTTTTTAATGCTTCAACTGTTTTCCAAGTAGGATGGTTAAACAATGGTTATTAAAAAGACTATATAAAGTTCAATTTTCTTGGATTTATCTGGGTCTTTACTTCATTTTGCAAATGGACCCCAGTCATGCTGGACTAGGAGTTACCTGAACAAGCTTCCATGAGGTAAGCTCGTGTGTGAACATTCCCATGTAGCTTCTCAACAATAAGATGATATGCATGGTACACTCAGATAAAGCAAGGAAAATACCTGGAAATTATCCTTCAGATGAAAAAAGTACAAACTACCTCACATGCACTGTAGGTTAGGAATACAGGATGATTAGCAGCTACAGTACGATGCTGTACTATGAATTCATAGTCTAGCTTACCCTGCAGGGACTTCGCCCTGTGCATATAGCATTTGTCTAACAAAGCAGTTGGAGATGATGCTAAAAAGAAAACTCGTGGATGGCCTAGCCGTAGTATTTTCCTGAATTGTCAGGCGTGCCATATCTTTATTTATTTTTTTTTCGGCACACAGAAAGAGAAGCAGCACATGTTAGACACAAGATATACTACCTCTGCTTTTCATCCAAAAAAAAGTTTTTAAAAGTGTGTATTAAGTGCTCTTCTTTTTGAGAAGTAGTTCCACAAAATTGTTAAATGCCAGGAAAAAAAGGGAACTAATAAATAATCTTGCCTGTTACTATAATCCTACAAAAATGTTGCAAATATACCTTTTGGATATGTTAATACTGCTGTACAGCAAAGCAATAGCAGTACCGTGTGCTATGAGTAAAACACCATGTGTTTTCACTTGCTTCATATGAAATAGTGGCCTTGTTAAAACCAGCATAAAGCTGTTATCTTGCAGTGGAGCCATACTTTAAAGTATGGTTTATGGAAACAGAAACACAAGGTATAACCCCTGCCTACTAAAATTAATTGAAAAGTTCCTGTTGCCTCATGGAAAGTGTGAAACTGGTGTCCTTTTCTTCTCCTGGTCATTACATGGAAAGGTGAAGTATAAAGCATCTTCATACAGTCCACATCAGCATTAATGCTGGGATTTTCCGGAACAGAATTATTATGAGTTTTTGGGTTTTTTTTTCCCCCCAGGTTTTATGTGTATGATATGTAGATAGAAAATAAAAAATAGTTTACTTCTTTGCTGTACAAAAAGAGTCATCTTGAACATAGCAAATGCAGAAAGCATGCTTTACTCTCTAAAGACATCACTCAAAGCCCACTGAAACATATGGGCTCTCCCAAGCCAACTCCAAGGTTGCTTGGAGATAGGGAGTAAACTAAACTGGCCAAACCAACTCTTTCATGACTTCACTGTTGAGTTCAGGTCTTCTTAGGTAAAAGGCCGGTTCGCCACTACGTTGCGAGTCACCTATTCTCTGCTTATCTCTCTCCCTGTTTAATGGCATGACTGGTTATCTTGAAGATAAGGAGTCAGTTGAACTTTCAGTTCCTACCATTGCTGGAAAGACTGAGTACATGATCCTTTTCCTTCAGAAGAAGGGATCCCTTTCTCTTTGCCTGCTGTATGTGTGATACCTTCCAACACGACTATGATTATGGATGTTTTGTTTTTCTTAGAGGCAGAGATGAGTGTAATAGGAGAATTTTACCTCAAAGTGTAGATGAAATTAGTTTATTTTGGCTCACAGCACAGAGGGTTTAAGACAAAACAATAAATTAAAACTGTCAGGATTCCTTCAGGCACTCTGACGTTTTTCTTTTTCTTTTTCTTTTTTTTTTCTTTTTCTTTTTATTGTGTTGTAATAGTGGCGGTTGTAACATTTGCAAAATAATAACTACAATAAGTTGACATTGTGATATGATTACTTATGTAAGTGCTTAGACATACAAATACCTAAGCACTAATGTCATTATTGAGAGTCATGGCAGTTATTCCAGCCAAGTTAATAAAAGATCATTACTGTAACTATCTACACAGGACTGAACACGATGGGGAATCTGGGATATGGGAAGTCTAACAGTAAAAAACACACTAAAACTTTATTCTTAGTGTATTTGTTCACATGTGATAATTCTAACAAGAAATCAGGAATAATTCAGTAGGTACTTGATCTGTACGGGCATTTAGAGATAAAATTATACCAGAAAATTTTGCTTTTCATCTCTCTGTATTTTCACCCCTACTTTCTCTGTTGAGGAAAATAAATACATTTAATTTAAACATGATTTCTCTGTAGTTTACATGCTCCTGGATCTTAACATAGAGATGTAAATAGATGGGTGTGAACTCACAAGGTATTATATTCAGCTGACACAAACAACCCAACCAGATAGTTCTGTGTAGATAACAAACTCATATCTGCACTGGTCGGGAATCAGGGCTCAGGTCATTGTTGTTCTTTAATGATTATTTATTTAAACTGGTCTTATTCAAATACAGAGCTACAGCTGGCTGGACAAACTTCACAGGTTGGACAAAACATTGGGGCTGGAATTTGTCCTGTTTCCCTGCCTCACCTTGCACCCCCCAGCCAGGACTTTTCCATGGTGCTTTGCTATCCAGAAAAAGCCTGCAAAAACAAGCCTTGCTGAGTTATGCAAGGACCAACAAATCTCAGTTCTGGCAGGTAGGAGGAGAGGTAAATAACAAAGTGAATTTCAAAGTGATATCAGTGGGGATGCCTCACTGAATGGGCTTGTTTCCAATCCACCCATACGATTTTTTAGACAGTATCTTCTCCAGGTTCTTTGGCACAAAGAGAGCAGCTGTCTCTGAGCTAACCAGGAACTAGTGTGTCCAAGGCACCCTCTAAAACTCTTACTGAAGGCTAGAACTGAGTCCAAAACTGGTCTAAACATTCAAGCATTCCACACAAGCCACACACTCTGCACTGGTGAGCTTTCTGACAGAACATAAGGACAGTGCATTCAGGTCACACTGCAACACCACCCGACGTCACTGCAAGTATTTCTAACCTCAGTGTCTACATATAGCAGCTCTGAGATAGCAACTGGAAAGCTTTTTTCCCCCACTCCCCCCCCCCCCCCCCCCAAAAAAAAAGGCACTGTGAGAGAAGGATCTACTATGTTCCTGAAGGAAGCCTGTATTACAGCTTGAGGACTCACACACATTCCCAGAGTCTTCCTTTCAGAAGCCATCTCCTCCTCCTGTGCACTAGCACTAAAAGCTGTGGCCAGATCAGTCAACTATTCCAGCTATAACCAAATCATCCCGAAAGGAAAGAAAACACTAATTTTCACCGATCACACGAACACCTGTTTGATGGCTAACACCAGTGAATGAGAGGCAATAGAAAGATGAAGGCAAAGAGAAAGATGGGACCTTCCGTTTCAGCAGCAGCACAGTCTGAGATCAGTGTAAACCACTCATGAAACCTCACCCTATGTGCCAGTTCCTGAAATTCAAACAAGGAAAGCATCACATTTACCTTCTTAGAGAGGGTAACACTGGACTGGAGTCAAAGTTATTATGAAGCTAAATTCTCCTTTGAGACAGAAACACCACCACCATCACAAAGCTGGTTGCCATCGTCAGCAATCCAGCCTCCACAGCTGCCGTGGTGGGAGGAATTAAGCCTTTCCTTTTTTGCTCTGCAGCCAACACATAGTATTTCAAAATCAGATGGATTTGGCATAGGTCTGTCTTCACTGGTAGTTTGTTTGTGTATCATATTTACTTATGACAGTGAAGTATTGGAGAAAGGTGTTTGAAGCCAGTTTATCAGTGATTATCAATGTGTAAGGCCATTACAGAGCAGCCTGTAACAGGCTTTTCTCAGTCAATGAGATCTGGCCTGGAGCATCAACAAAGCATGAATGGAGCCTGAAGTTTGCCTTTTACCACTGGAAACGAAGAAGGAAAATCCATAGATGACTTCTATGTCCACCGCAGCCCCGGAAGAGTGTCCCTAGCCCAGCAGGCTGGCGCTGCAGTAGTATCGCTAGCCAGCAGGGGCAGTGGTGGCCCAGGCAAGAGGTCCAAAGAGGCTCCTCAACATCGCTCCTTGCACTCTTGCTCTGCTAGCTCCCAAGTCTCTGGTGACCAGCTGGTTTGGAGACTAGATGTGCAGGAACAGACAGGAGAGAGGGAGTTGAAGCTCTCCTACTGTCATGCCTTGCTTTCCCCACAAACAGATCTCCAAAGCTCCAGGCTCCTGGTCACATTGCAGTCACACCCAAACTCGTGATATTCAGGTTCCCACACCTCTCTCCCCATCAGCTCCCGGGGCTCTTCAAAGCCCTCTGATCCATGAGCACTTCCAAGCTTCCGGCTCCTCCTGACTCCTTTCCAGAATGAAATAAGCCCAGCAGAGAGGAACACACTTATCCACAGCAGGATAAGTTGCAGTTTTCCTGTTGCAGGAAAATTGCTATAGCTTCATATATCTTAACGATTGAGTGGTTCATTAATAGCCTACATGTCCAAAGACTGGACTAGATCCACACTGAGCTGGCAAATTTCTGTGGAGAAATCCCTGGCACCACATTTGTTTATCTTAGTCAACAATTTGTCTCATTGTCTCTAACATTGATGAAACCACAAATAGTGCTCCAAGATCATTTGCCTTGATAAAAATGACAACAAATTTAGGAAGCTCAGATACATAAGATGCATTACAATCTTTATCAGTGACACCCAAAACCAAACTGGAACCATTAACTTTCAAGGACAGACTATTAAAATGGGTTCTCCACCTCGACAAGATAAACCAGTCTATAATACCTATTTGTGTCCATGAAGAAATCACTTTGATCTTGAATGCAACCTTTCAACAAATTAGGAAAAAGAAAAAAAAATTGCTACATGTTCATATAGGACATTAAGACAGTGTAAGTGAAGATACAAAGCTGAGGTCTCTAAAACTTGCACATAGGTACTTCTATTGAGAAGTGAAATAACTTGATTTCACTGCTGCTTAATCTTTCAACTTCAGTGAGAAACTCTACAGGAGTTTCTTCTAGCAAACGAATGAGAACATCCACATAAGGGTTTAAAGCAAAGTGATTTGTATGCATTAATCTTACTGCCTCAGATCATTCGAGTCACTTTTCTCAACCGTCTGCAGTTAGACAAAGGATGTGTATTTATTTCTGATTAAAGTTATAGTTATCCTTCCTGGGACTTTGTCCCAGTGTTTCTTGCACCAGCCATGGAGTGATGGCCGGTGCCTAAGGTAGAGCACTCGATCTGCTGCTCCAGAGCACATGGTCAAGTAACATTTCTGCCAATGATCTCCAAAGCTATTACAGTTTGCAGACGATGGTCTTTATGGTGAATAATGTTTAGTTCTTCAATCTAATTGTCATATACTATGTCAATTATGCAAAAATACTCGTTCTACATCTCTGTTGGCACTCATTTTGTCTCTCACATCTTAGGCTATACCCTAACCTGAGTTGCATTCCTTCTGTTGTGGGTTGGGTGAAATGTCATTGAAGCTATGGGTGTAACCACTACCTGCTTTTAACGCAGCTGTAAGAAACAGTTAAGCTGCTTTACGAAATAATAACGACCTCCACCCCAAACAAAAGCATATGTTACTGTTCAAAACCACAACGCATACATAGGCTGTGGAGGCTGGATGGTGTAGAAGAGGGGTTTGGCTGGCTATTGTTTTTAATGGAGCAGGATGTCCCTGTGTGTGTGTGTGTAAGAGAGAAAGAAAAGCTCCACAAGAATAAATACAGAGAAATGAGACAGAGCCTAAACAAAACACTGAGACTGTGGCCATCAGAAAAAATGTAGAAAGGAAGTCTTCAAGTTGAATACTTGAATCTTCCAGTGCTCAGAGAACTGGGACTTCATAAAGTCTTCATAAATAAATAGGTTTTATCAGAGTGATCAGATTCCATTTGAAATTTCTCTTACTAAAGGAAAAAAACTCACAAGGCCCTGAACTTCAATTAAGGTTCAGGTCAAAAGGTATGAAACAAATCCCTGCTGATCTGAAATCAGGAGACTTGCACTAGATGTAAGCCAGGCTGCCCATGTTCAGTATTCGTTTCTCCCCACCTCTAACATGAACACATAAACATATGGGGAAAAAAAGAAAGGGATAAGCAGGGGGGAGAAAGGGAGGGTGGAAACAGAGCACATAAACCTTATCATTTCTCATATGTGCTCAGTACAAAATTGTAATTTAATAATACTTTTTTCTTGGCATAGTCATTAGATTTTTCTCCTCATTTTATTAAAAAGAAATAACGATGATAAACAATAATGCAAGGTATTTGATTTGACATAGGCTATATAGTTCTGGCTATATGGATTCTTAAGCCAGTTTAGCTTTGCACTTATGTTGCAGAAGGATTGAATTATAGCTCTGCAGTAGATTAGGTTTCTTTGTATTATTCTATTTATATATATATGGTTGCTTTATTATGCATTTTCTTAGAACTATCGTATAAACTGATTGGAGCATATCTCCTTTTCTGTTGTGTATGTAAGTGCCCACCACAGTATGGATTTAAAAGCAAAATTAAATACCCAATATCCCAGGCTTAGAAAATCATTGGCGCTCTGTTGCTGCATTGTAATTCTGCTTACAGTTCTACCTACCTACATTCAGCTTACACAGAAAATGCAATTAAAGACGAGGATTCTTGAGAAATCGGAATTATTTTCCACAAATCATAATGATTAAACTTTGCCCATTTCTGGCCCATATGCCATACTTGAGCTTTGCTGCGGAGATCTTTTGATGATGCTTTTATGTTCCTAATACAACATACTATGTAATGTTTAAGTATGTTCTCAGCTCAGTTGGCATCTTTGTTTGCTTTGGGACTCTGTGCCTTTGTGTCCTTAAATTATAGACATATAATCCTTGCATTTGTGCTGTGACTTGAAACAACTAACATGTTATTCTCTTCTGTGAGAGACCTAATGGCGAGGGAAAGTATTATTTTGCTAAGCGATAAAATGTTCTTCAGGTACTAATGCATCTTAGTGTAAAGCAGATTCTAATATTGGTCTTTCCTTGCACTGTATATGTTGAATTTGCTATTCATGAAAGTAGGACTCACAAAATGGACTAAATCCAAGTACAGTGTGGGCAGGTGCTGTGCAAGCTTTCCCTCCCAGCTTCTCCGAGTCTCCCTCCATCTCAGTTTGTTGCTGTTTTTACACTGTATCTCCTTACGGCAGAAGTGTGGTGTCTTTATTGTGTGGACAAGCATTTTCTGAGCTCTGAGATGAAACCTCCACAATTTTTGCTCTGTGAAGGGTCTGAACGGGGGTTTTTATAGGCACAGCACTGTTACTCTGGCATAGCTTCTCACTCCATGTGAACGGAGGGTGAAGACGTAGAGTGTCAGACCTTGTTGCCTCCTTTTACTCTCCTCTGCACTCAGAAACACTCAGTGAAAGTCCATTTCTAAAGAATCTGGCAGAGGACATTTGTTAATAGTGATAGCATTCAAACAAAGGCTTAACAAGGATAGAGCTAGTGTTCTTAGCTTATTTTGAGGTCCTCAGTTAAATGAGGATGATCTTCTGCAGTCATCTAACTGTAAATTAAATACAAGTCGCATAATCTCTGAATTCATTTGCCCCAATTGTGTTCCACCAAATAGCCTTTAAATCTAATTTTGCATGTTTTGTATGTATTTATATGTTTATAATAAAAATGTAAATGAAAGAATCAAAACCTGATAGCTTTACCTCATAATACTTCACTTGAAGCATACAGGCAGAGAGTAAACACTGGAAAAAAAGGTATTGGTAGCTCTAGGAAGCATAGAGTGTTTAATATCCAGATTAAATATTGGTGGAGCTTGAGCTCCTTTTCTGTCAGTCTATCACCTGCTGTTGTAAAAGACTCCTGTCACATATCTCCTGACCAATTATGTCTGCAGTAGCTTGGGAAGAATCCTCTATCCGGCTGCTCACGGTGCTGTGGGCTATGAACAGGAGACTGCCCTGAATTATTTTCAGGGTAAACCCTTTATGGGTTTTAGAAACAATTAACTTATCTATTTTCTACTAGTCCAAAAGCTTTATGGGTAGCACAAATGTAAATTTATTTTAACCTCAAATCCAATGTATAATTTTTGTGGAACTGGAAGTAGGGAACCAGTGTGATTGGAAGATACATTTCAATTAATTCTTCCTCCGACGCTTTATCTCCTCGGCATCAGAACCTTTTATAGTGTTAAAATTAACAATTATGCAGCTGATGGCTGGCTGAAACCACAGGGGATCTGGAAAGGGCCTCAGATAACACAACATGTATAAATCATTCAGGAGAACAATTCATGAAAGAAAAGTTATCTGTGTTTTGGATGACATTGGAAGAACTAAATAGGAGTCAATTTGAGGAAGGGACATTTTGCTCCATTGTCCAGCCTGGCTTTTTCTTTTTTTTTTTTTTTTTATTGTGTTGTAATATACATTTTCAAAATTAATTAACCATTAACTGCAAGATAAATGTTTCTTCTTGTGTTAGAGAAATGCTGGCCTCGGTGGTGAAAGATTATTTCACATGAGCAGCACTCTTCAAGAAAGCTGTTGCCAGATAAGGTGGCGACTGTACTTTGAAGAGGAACAATGAGAAGTGACAGACAAGACCGTGTTTACCAAACTGAATAGAGGACTTGCAGGTTTCCACTCACCGCTCAGTTACCTAAGCCCAGGGAATCAAGGCTGGAGTGCTGTTTCACCAACCCGGATCAGTAACAAAGTGGTAACTACTTCAGAATGTAATAACATGCCGTGAAATCTTACTCCAGGTGGTAATGAATAATATTATTTTAATTTCATTTTTATGAAATGTTTAAAAAGTACATTGTTGGAATCACTCTGGTGTTTATGCATTTGGCAGCTGTGGAGGTTTTTTTTTTGTCCTGCACCTTTTTTTCAACATTCAGACTTTTGATTACAGGTCGGGGTGTGAACGCAGCATGACTTGAATGTGAAATCCTTCTACTTCAACCAGGCCAGAAATGTAGAAATAGAAAGAAGTTGTTCTTGTTCTGCAACTTAGAGAAGATCGAAATCTGGCAGCCGCACTGTACACAGAACTACATGGGACTTGTGTGTGTGCTGTGCTCTGAACCATGGACCTGACAGAAGTTAATTCCTGGAGCAACCCATCTTGTCAGGAGAAGACCACTGGAAATAGGAATCTTTTCCCCTTTTTCCCTCTGATGCTTCAGAGCTGCCAGAGTAGGTACTGTGAGTATGGGGTAGGACAAGGCACCCTCACCACATTGCTTGTGACTTTTGATGAAGTGCTCGATTTTATTACTTATATGCAGTGGAAACATATGCAATGCTGCAGTCCCAGACCCAGGCTACTATATACAATATTTATGTTAACATCCATTACCTATATGAAACTGGGAGTGTAAGTTTTCAGTCTATGTATAATCAGCTGCTATTTTTCTATTAAAATTTTTTGTAATGCTTATGATATTTATTTTTCTCATCTGAAGTTATTTTTACACATGAACTCTTTACATCTTCCGGTTCTAGCAACAACATTAATTGGATGTGGGTACATAACAGATTTCTAATTCATAGTACTTAGAAGTTCCTTTCCATTAAAATATTTTACTAGAAGATATGCACATCTTTTATTTTTTCCATTCAAAACCAAACCCATCAAATACAAAACACTGAGTAATGATGTATTAATAGTGCCTGATAAAACACGCACACACACACACATATGTGCAATATCTGGCAAAATCTCTCCTTTGTCTCCTGATGGCCTGCAAAAGTGGAAGACCGACATTCTTTGCTGTGTGCCATGAAGAAAGTGTGGACTAGGGACAGTATCACCAAGCTTTACCCCAATGAAATACTTCTTCTGGGCTTGGGGAAGCTTTTTACTACCTCTGATTTATTTCACTCTGTTCAGGATATCTGGCTCCATTATTTTCTTTACAAGCTCCAGGAAACTGAGGTTTGAAGGAACATTTCTAGGCTGTGATTTACATGAATATCTTTCCTAAGTAGTGAAATTAGGTTTGCTTTTTTTTTTTTTTCCCCCTCAGCAGTCCAGGAAAAAGCCAAAGTAGTCCTTGATCACATAAAGAAATGTGGTTTGAAAGACAGGGGCACTGGCAGAAGAAATCTTTCTGAGGCATTTAAACCAGTAACATCTCTTCCAACCCTGCCCTTTTCCTCTACAAGGAGTTGTTGCATATGGTGCAGGGATGGTTGAAGTCAATGTGTCAGTTTCTTGTCTTTGGCTGTTTCAGATCTGATGTTTTAAGGTAAAGCTTGGCTGTTGGATTTCATCCCGCTAGGTTTATCTGAAGCTGAGTTGTTTTCAGTGTCCGTTCAGCAGTTGGAAACCACAAGCAGAGTTTTGGACAAAATGCTGGCACCATTGGTAAATACCAGACAAATCATCCATCAGAGCCCTAAGATTTCTTGAAATGCAGTCTTTGCTCTAAGACTGTCCTTTCTTCAGCAAGAAACACTGCTTAGATCTTTCTGTTTAGTTTTTTCACTAAAATCTGTAAGGAGTGGTTAATAAACACAGGCAAAAATCCAACTGCAACTCCATTTCACCAAGAATGCAGATTTAAGTGAGCTGACATTCTTTACAATACTACAGCTTTTTTCAGCAAATCCCTTCCAATTAAAAAAACTAAACACACTTGTTAAAATGGCTGTTTCATTTACATTTTCTAAAAAGGTGTTTTCAATTCAGTATTTTAATTACATTCTTAATGTAAATAAAACCTGTAAACAGCACCAACCATTTTGCTGTGAATCAAAAGAACTTTTCTGCACATTTTTTTGGAACTGCCAGTGCAATGAAAAATTATTTCTTCTCCCAGTTCTATTATATTAATTATTCTCACAATTCATATTTTAATGTCTGTACCCATCCATATAGTCCAGAACCCTAAGCAAGATGCTTTAAAAGATGTCTCAGAAAAACTTTACCCTCTCATAACCTCAAAGACAGGAGAGGCAGAAGAAGTTGGCTTTAGAGAGAGCAAAGATAGGGAGTGATAGGAGTAAAGGGGACCATGAGATTAATCTCTCCTTGTGTGAGAGTAATACCTTCACTGTTTCTGAAATCACAGAGTATTTTACAGGTAACCTATTTTACAGCTTATACACGTGAATAGACACTTTAAAGCATTTGTAGGGCACCTAGCAAACACAAAATACTGAGTTTTTGCTCTTCTGGATGATGACAGCTGTATGGAGCTACACCAGGCTGGATGGTTGCTTTGCATGAGTGCAGAAGGAAAACGCTGTGTCCTCTGCAGCAAATCCAAAGACCTCTGAGTGCAGGACTGGCTGGCTTGGTGCTCATAAGCCATATCCCAGAAAAGACTCTAGAAGGTAAAAATTTACCTAGGTCAAATTTAGGCTTTAAGTCCAAAAGTGCTACTGTGAAAAGCTTCTCTAACCTGACATTCAAAACCTGCGTAGCTCACTGACTCTCTGCGTGCCCAATATTTGAAAAAAAAAAAAAAGTCATGAAGACCCTTTGCAAAATACACCAGTAGCTGCTGCTATGACTAGACCTTCTCACTTATAAATACGTAGCTTCTGCTTGTCCGAGCTATTGCTCAGGGCACTGAAAACCCTTGCTTGCTTTCCTTGGACTCCCCCTGAGCCAGGATCTAGGAGGGTGAGCAAAAAGGGTGGGCAGAAAGGTGGCAGCGCCTTATTGGCAGGGAGCTTTGAGGCTGTGCAGGGAAAAACCCAGGATTCACCAGGCTCTACACATACCACTACCCAAGTTAGTGGTGAGAACCTGAACTAGGCTCTGTTAGAGGAAAAACAGCAATTTCAGTCCTCGCACCTTCCTGTGTAGTGTATTTTACCCAATGGAAAAAAAAAAAGTAAAAGGTTTAATGTACAGCACATATGTGGCCATTGATAGGAACAAAAGCCAAGGATCTCCACTATCAGTCCATCCCCCATAAGGCTTATAACCATGAAGCCACAGAGTGATGCTGTATTCGGGGTTTCTCCACATGAATCTTTTTCTCGGTGCCGGTTGTTTTCTACACAGGAGAAGGAAGGTGTGAAACTAGCCCACAGTTTTTGCAAACTAGTAGAATAAACCATATCTGTAACAAGTATCTTTAGAAAGCAGAATACATATCCAGACCACTCAGAGTGAGAGCTGATAGCCCTGTTGCTAGTATTTCCACCCAC
>NW_009714452.1:19875-50851 GCF_000703405.1 Apaloderma vittatum
TGGAAAGTAGCCCAGCTTCAAAAGCAAGGTTTGCATTTAAATAATGTGGGGCATGTTACTCTAAATAGCATTGGAGTCACACACAGCATGCTTTACTGGGTAACCTAACTTTCTGTATGTTTTCCTTTTGAATATAGTCCACAAAGAGATAGTGAGATTTAATTTAACCAATTAAAATAATTGCTTCCAGTGTTTTCAAACATCTGCCCCAAATCAGGAGACTCGGGAAGACACTTCCTAAAAATAGGTTTGATTTCGATGAGTTGACATTTTCCAACAAAAGCAAGAAAAATCCTGACTACCTCTAACACTTTGTGAAATGGGGAGAATATATCCCTTTTTTACACATGTGTGAGGCTCTGTTCTCACAATTGTGATGACACTGTGGTGGGCACAGACTGCCTCTGTATCTATGTTTTCACACAGAATGGGCCACACAGTGGCTGGGTCACTAACCTGATGAAGGGAACAGGGAAATGCTAAGTGTGTGTTAGTTGCACAGTGTTTTACCTGTAAAATCCCTTGAGAAGAAAAAACGTTTACATAACATCTTATTAAGGAAAGTAGTGTTACAAATCATCCCATAAAATGAAGAAAAACCTTCTAATTGCATGCTTTATCTTCAAAAGTGATGAATTTGAGAATGATCTGCATATCAGGTACCTTGCCTGTATTTTAGTTCTAAAGGGCTTTTGTTGACATATATCCAGCTTCTGTTACCTCTCTTTGACACATTACATAGTTATTTTCTTTTTAATCTCTGAAGAGCAGAAATATTGTGAGCTCTTTCCTGGTGCCAGTATGGATAGAAGCCATCCCTAAAGAGATGTATATTTCAAGTGGCAAGATATAAATCACATACTGTATAAATATAGAGGTGTTTGTGTGTCAGGATGTTGGCAAGTGGTTTGTGGGAAAAACTACTCTGTTGGACGCTGAAAGTATCTTTCAGATCTGCCATTTCCAACTCTGCTTTTCTTGCTGTTTTTGCGACAATCTTCAAATTGTCATAAGGGATATATGCGATTGCCTGTCCAGATGTTTTAGAGAAGTGCCTTAAGAGAGAAAGAGGAGTTCTTGTCACTCTCCTAGTGAGAATGATGCTGCTAGGATTTTGGTTCAGGGTTTTTTTTGTTTTCTGGGTTTTTTTTAAAAATCTCTCTCTTCATTTGCTAATGTCAGCACTTGATTTTTTTTGTACAGAAGCTTTGTTCTCTACCAACACTGTGGCTTGAAATTGTCCTGCTGTCTCTTTGAAGCATTGTAGTCATCCCTTTCCAAACCTCAGCTCCAGATTACTGCTCCTTGGTCTACTGCTCGTCATTTCCTTTCTCCCTGTCTCTTCAGTTTCTTTGCTTTGAGGAACTTCCTTCAAGCCAGCTGCAAGTTCACAAGTCTCATAGTGTGACTTTAGGTTGCTACTTTCCTTTAAATCTTACAGCAAGAAGATTGTTCCTGCTGTGCAATCCACACCGGTCCTATCGGAAGGTACAGATACCTTCAGCTTTGTCAAGAAACCTTTATCCTCCCTACCTGAGAGTGTGGTCAACAGAGGCAGCTGGCAGGCACAGCCATTTGGGCAACTGCTTGTGCAGAAGGGAGAGGGAAAAGAGACCACAAATGGTGCTCTGAAGTAGTGATCCCCCAGGGCATGGTGAGCAGCGCCTGCTGGAGCAGCTACCCCGGCACATCAGAGGCCTCAACACAGACTGGTCTCCCGAAAGAGGATGCAGCTATCTGGGGCTGCTGGGGTGCCTGGGACTCCTTGCTGAAGCCGGGGCAGTGGGAGGTATATGGAGTACTGTGTCCAGGCCTGGAGATCTCAGCGCAGGAAAGACATGGACCTGTTGGAACGTGTGCAGAGTAGGGCCACAGAGATGATCGAAGGGCTGGAGTACTTCTTCTATAAAGAAAGGCTGAGAGAGTTGGAGTTGTTCAGCCTGGAGAAGAGAAGGCTCTGAGGACATATTATAGGAGCCTTTCAATACTTGAAGCGGGGCCTATGGGGAAGATGGGGACAATCATTTTAGTAGGGCCAGTTGTGACAGGATAAGGTGTAATGATTTTAAACTAAAAGAGGGTAGAATTAGATTGGATGTAAGGAAGAAATTTTTACCCTGAGAGTGGTGAAACACTGGAACAGGTTTCCCAGAGGGGTGGTAAAAACCCCATTCCTGGAAACATTCAGAGTAAGACTGGATGGGGCTTTGAGCAACCTGGTCTAGTTAAAGAAGTCCTTTCCATGGCAGGAGGGTTATACTAGATGACTTTTAAAAGTTCCTTCCAACCCAAAACATTCTATGATTCTATGATTCTATGATTCTATGGTTCTATGATTCTATGATTCTATGATTCTACAATTCTATGTGCTGGGCTCTGTCCTTGGAGGTATGTGCTTGTGGAGAGTCCATGTTGTCAAGTGAAGCTGCTGCAGGAGATCAGCAGTTTGGGCAACATCAGAAATGATAAAAGCAAGAAGCTTTGGGTGCCTCTCCCAAGTGCTTGTGCAGCGTAGGGACCAAATAAGAGCAATTAGAGGTCTGTGTGCAGTTGCAGGGCTACAGCCTCATTGGGGTCACAGAGGGACATGGTGGAATAGCTCACACAGCTGGAGTGCTGCAAGGAATGAATGTGGGCACTTGGGGAAGGACAGGCCAAGAAGGCAAGAGGAGACAGTTACCCATTATTTGAGAGAGTAGCAGGAGTGCACAGAGCTTTGTCTGGGGGTGGATGGTGAGTCAGCTGAGAGCTTATCAGTCAGCATTAGATGGCAGACCAAGATGAGTTTCATTGTGATGGGTGTCTGCTAAAGACCACGTGAGCAGGAAGAAGTAAATGAGGTGCCTTCTTCAGATAACTGAAAGACGACTCATATTTCATAGAACGACCAGATGGTTAAGGTTGGAAAGAATGTCTGGAAGTTATTTAGTCCAACCTCCCTGCTCAAGTAGAGCCACATAGAGCTGGTTGCCTTTGTAGGGTCTTTTCCCTGAACCACCTCAATATCTGCCATTCAGAGTGACCTTGACAGGCTGCAGAAATTGGTTGATGGCAGGTTGGCCCAAGTTCAACAATGGGAGATGCAAAGTCCTGCACCTGGGAAAGAACAACCCCATGCATCAGGGTCAGATTGGAAGGCTGACTGGCTGGAAAGCAGCTGTGCAGAAACAGACCTGGTGGACACTAAGTGGGTCATCACCCAGCAATGCTCCCTTGCTGGAAAGAAGGCCACTAGCATCTTATGAAGGATCCCAGCAGGAAAATATTACCAAGAGTAAAATATTACCAACCTCAGCACTGATGAGACGAATCTGGAGTCCTGTATCCCATTCTAGGCTCCCCAGTACAAGACATGGTCATACTGGGGAAAGTCCAGCAAAGGTCTACAAGGATGATTAAGGGACTGGAGCATTCCTCCTACGAGGAAAGGTTGAGAGAGTACAGTTTGTTTTGCTTGGAGAAGGCTCAGAGACATCTTACGAATGTACATAAATATCTGAAGAAAGGGTGTCTTTGCATGGCAAAGGATGGTGCCAGACTCTTCTCAGTGGTGTCCAGTGAGAGGTCAAGAGGCAACAGGCACAAAATGAAATACAGAAAATGCCATTTAAAGATAAGAAAATACTTCTGCGCTGTGAGGGTGATCAGACACTGGAACAGGTTTCTCAAGAGAGGTTTACTCTCCAACTTTGGAGATATTCAAAACCTGACTGAATAGGGTCCTGACCAATCTGCTGTAAGTAACCCTGCTTAACCAGGGGAATCAGATCAGACAATATCCAAAAGTGCCTTCCCACCTCAGCCACGTTGAGATTCCCTCATACATCTTTCACTTCTTAGTCCATAACACTAGAAGAAAGGCGGATCAGATAGAAAGGCAGAAAGATGAAATGGTGCTTTGATCAAGTTTGTGTCCTCGCAGAAAAGGAGTGTGTATATATACATACAGAAAATTTGAAATAAATGGAGGAGATACCCTGGGGAAGTAATCTCTCTCTCATGTCTCAAGCAAGGGATGCCAGTAGCTTTGATTGAGTAGTTAAATATCCAGACAGCATAGACTGTGCCAGCAATCAATACCTGTTCTCCATTCATGAAATAATTTCCTTTTATTTCTTTTTTTTTTTAAAGGCAGTATTTTATGACTAGGTCTTCATTACACATAGGGTCAATGGACACATTTCCCAAGACTCTGGTCACAGCTATCTGTAACTTGACAATTGAGGAGGTGAAGGCTTCCAGACTAGATCTGCAAGTTTTGGGAAGGAAAGGACTATGGACGTGGCAGGCTGGAGTCCAGCTGTCAACCACTGCTGGGATGTGATGTCTTGCAGATCCATAGGCAGCACCATAAGCGCTTGCTCAGCTTGAGGAACAGCTCATGGATTGTGGAAGACCAGGGAGTTAGTGTGTCGTGGAATCTTAATGCAAGAGACAGTCTGTCCATATATATTCGAAAAGATAGCACTAAAGAGTAAAACATTAAAGCTATTGCAGATTTTCTCATCACATGTCATTTGAGATCAAATTTATGAGAGGACTGATTATTCTGAAGCTACACCATATATAATAATCTAAAATGGTAAAGTATCTAACAAACACCACACTGTCACCTTTTTGATTATTTAAGTGTCTTGAACAGTACCAAAATCAGCTATAATTCCTGAGAATGAATTCCTTCTACTAGTTATCTGACCTGGATAAAAATCAGTAACCTAGAGCTGCGAAGCCATGCACGTAATTATACCACTTTCCTCATTCTTTATTACGACAACTGTAACCACGCGTGTTATGAAAATCTGCTTCTATACTGCACCTATAGTCTGTTCTGAAATCAGATCTAAAAAATTATGACCTATGCCATTCCAGAGAAGAATTACCAATTAAACATGCTCCTTTTAATATTTCATCAATTGTTCTTCCAAATCACAATAATGTCAACACGTTTTCCACATTATTTGAAGTCCATCAGCTATTCCTTAAGAACACAAATATCTTGCAGAACTAAGTTGTAATGAAAAAATTTGTATCAGTCTAAATTATCAATGCAATGGAATGACAGAAACTGGCACCCTTACAATACATAAAATAGGATATAGTAAGAAAGCAGTTCCAGTTCTGTTAAAAATAAAAGCTCTGGTAATAAGCTGCTAGCATCACGATGTCATTCGATATAATCATTTTAGGGTTAATAGTGGTTTGCTATCATGAAGGATTTTGCAAATGTTAAAGTTATCGGTGTCCCCATATAGGCCTTAGCTCAGCAAAGCAGTTAAGCATGTTCTTAAGTCTCATTCTGTAATCTCTTTCTCTAACCATAAATCCTGCTTCATTGACTTCTGAACTTTTTATAGCTTGCTGAGAGAAATTCATCTGCTTGTTTGGCAACGTAACAGTAGCATGACAGAGTAGTGCACGTTTGCACCTTATTTAGGATTTTATTAAAGAATATATCTGGAAATGAAAGGAAAATGTATTAAGAGAGATAATCTCTTCATTCTTCTCCTTTCACTGAATGTAAAAACTTCTAACTTACAAGTGTATTGCTAATTACAGTGTCTATTGAGATATTGATACTAACATAATATATTCCTATCATATGTAACTTCAGTTACATTAATCATTATTTAGTTTTTTGTTCTTCAACCTCACAGAATGCAGAAAGCTACATGTACAGACACAGGAAAAGGTCACTGTCCTAAGGAATTCAAAGTTAGGGGAAAAACAGTGAAGAACAAAAAAACCAAGATGGTTTGATGAGGACAGTCATTTTGGGTTTCTTCCTTCTTTTCATGTGTATTAACCAGCTCAGTGCCTGTACATTTCTGTGCATTCGTACCTTTCGTATGTTGATGTTGACCACTTTTGTTACATCAGTCATGTGTAAGTAGATAAAGTAAGCACTTTTTCCTTATAGAAAGGCGACTCATTCTTGTTCATGCCACAGAACGATTCACAGCACTATGAGCGGACTAGTGCTGTAAACAGGAGGTGTAGGTCCTGACTCCAACCCTCTTAAAAGTTTTCACATCACATAGGCCTAGGTGATTTGGAGGTGTTCAAAACCCTGCTGGGCAATACCCTGAGCAACTCAATCTAACTTTGAAGTTATCATGTTTTGAGCAAAACTAGAGGGAATAGATGACTTTTTAAATTTTTAATGGTGATTTAATATAAACCAAAAGGAGTAGAGGGTGAATTAGATTCTTCAGTAAGACACCATTGTTATTTCATTATATGCAACACAATAATGCTAATTATTAAGTCAATAGGTGTACACCAACATGTTAAAAGAAATGTAATGAAGAGAGAAAAATAAAAGCCTTCATGGAGGTATTAGTGCTATCTTTTAAGAAAGAAAAACCTTGGGAACAGTGTTGAGAAAATTGTTAGACAGGACTGGCTAAGATATGGGATCTCATTTTTGTAAGGGATGCTGACAACTGAGAATTTGCTATTGTTTTAATTCAGGGTAAAATCCAATGTTTCTGATATGCTGAACAAACATGAGTTCTGAAAAAGATTGAATTTTAGCAATATCTAGTTCCATAATTCTACCATTGTGTTTCAGATTTCTTTTTTTGACCAGAGGATACAGGGATAGTATATATCAATAGATTATTTTTGAAAGCAGTAAGAGCATACAGCATACCATATTTGTCCCCACTATAAATTTCTAAAATGAAGGGTAGGAAAATCTTCAGAGGCACAGCAATGCTAATCACAGTTGACATGAAAAATATTTAGATATTAGCTAAACCTGTATTTTCTATTAAATTTTCTGAAAAACATTTTCTAATTATAGAATCATAGAATGCATTGGGTTGGAAGGGACCTTTAGAGTTCATCTAGTCCAACCCCCCTGCAGTGATCAGGGACTTCTTTAACTAGATGAGGTTGCTCAGAGCCCCATCCAGCCTGACCTTGAATGTCTCCAGGGATGGACCTTCCACCACCTCTCCGAGCAACCCATTCCAGTGTTTCACCACTCTCATTGTACAAAATTTCTTCCTTATATCCAGTCTAATTCTACCCTCTTTCAGTTTAAAACCATTGCCCCTTGTGCTGTGGCAACAGACCTTGCTAAAAAAATTGGCCCCTTAAGCATTGAAAGGCTATAATAAGGTCTCCCTGGAGCCTTTTTGTCTTCAGCTTTCTTCAACTCTCTTAACCTGTCCTTGTAGGAGAGATGTTCCAAACCCCAAATCATTTTTGATGTAAACCTATAGACTAAGTTTATCCCAGGCAGCTGGTGAAAAAAAAAAAAAAAAAAAAAAAAAAAAAAAAAAAAGAAAAAAAAAAGAAAAAAAAAGAAAAAAAGAAAAAAAAAAGAAAAAAAAGAAGAAAAAGGAAAAAAAAAGAAAAAAAAAAAAAGATCTTATTTTAGAGGGAAAACAAAAGTATGGTCAAAGAGAGGATCCAGACACTAATCAGCCATGGGTTCCTCCTGGAGCCAGTGGAGACAGAAGGTAGAGCTGCTGGGACTCATGCCACCAAATTGTCCCCTGAAAGCAGGCACCCATGAGGGCAGGGCTGATCCTTGTGAGAGGATGTGCGATGCACATTTTCCTTTGCCTCACAGCCCAGGGGTTGGAGCCCTTACCCTTAAGACAGGAGGACTAGGTTGCACATCCAGTGAAGGCTCTCAAGTGAGAATAGGATGTCCTGGGCAGCAGCACTGCTGATACCATCAAGGACATTGTGAGCAGACTAGTTTGGTACTAAGTTTTAGGATTTTGCCCAGGGTGCTAGTTGACAGTCACTGTGTGAGAGATTGTGAAGAAAGTAACCTTAGCTAAGATTCAAGAGGAGAAGGACGGCAATGGTAAAGACCAAACTGGTATTCAAGAGACAAAAAAGGGCCATTACAATTTTTGAAAAATGGTTTAAAAAAATTAATGAAATACCACAGGAAAGCATCCAGAGAGGCAACTGTGGCAAAGTTCTTGCTTGTGATAATTAACAACCTTTGAGCATTTAAAACTAATCTACAATTGGAATGAGAGAAGAAAGAATACAACCAGAATTAATTTTGTCTAAATGAATGTAAGTGTTAAAGAAAATGAAAGTAAGATCCCTAAGGAGTCCATGAGAACTTTCCTATTGAGAGAGTTGCAACAGGAAGATTTGGAAGAGCTGAGTCTCTCCGTAAAAGAAATGTAGCAGAAAGAAGGTGCCATCTCTGCTGAAAAAAACATTTGTGTGCTCTGCAGCAAGTTCTCCAAAGGGGCCAAGATCCTAAGTTTGAGCAGCTGATCAAGATAATGTGAAAGACAGAAAAACCATTAATCTTGCTTAGGTTTACTATAGGAGAAGCATGTGTTTTTGAGCAACGGCTGAGATGAAGAGTCTAACAGAGATCTGCCCCATTTAATATATGAGTTTAAGTTTGGTTGACATCTCACAATGTGAATTGCTGAAGCAGACAACAACCAATTTGAATTAGATCCTGCTGCACCTTCCTGGAGGTATACTGCCTTCATCTTCCTTTCCCAATTAAGCATAAGGCCATCAGAAGTTAGCAGTAAACATCATGAATTACGGCTTATCTCTTACGACTTATCTCTTAATAAGCTTGTAACATGAGTCTCTGTGACATCCTTGCAAACAGCATTCCCTGTTTTACAGGACAGTAGAAAGTTCATTTGTCCCAAATGTTTTTACATTTATGAATCAGAAATCTCAAGACGATTCAGCTGTTTCCAGTTTTAGACTTCTCTGGGCAAAATGGGCAATTCAGCGCCCCACAATGTATCAGCCTTCCATCAACCCCAAGATATGTGTTTTGACCTCAGGGATCAATGTAATGTGTTTGGCCATGAATAATTACACTGCCACTTTATGAGGAAAGGCTGAAGGAGCTGGGTCTCTTTAGCTTGGAGAAGAGGAGGCTGAGGGGTGACCTCATTAATGTTTGTAAATATGTCAAGGGGGAGTGTCAGGAGGACAGCGCCAGGCTCTTCTCAGGGACGTCCAATGACAGGACAAAGGGGCAACAGGTGCAAGCTGGAACATAGGAGGTTCCACAAAAATATTAGGAAAAACTTTTTCCCTGTGAGGGTGACAGAGCACTGGCACAGGCTGCCCAGAGAGGTTGTGGAGTCTCCTTCTCTGGAGACATTCAAAACCCGCCTGGACACGTTCCTGTGTGACCTACTGTAGGTGATCCTGCTCTGGCAGGGGGGCTGGACTAGATGATCTTTTGAGGTCCCTTCCAACTCCTGACATTCTGTGATTCTGCGATTCTCATGAAGAGCTAAGAGCTCCCAGGACAATGAACTTGACTGATCTACTTCATTTTTCTCGTTCTATGTCCAGAGTCAGGTGTTTTTTCTGCTGTTGTTTTCTAACCACATTTCTGTTTTAAGATGTTCCCAGAAGACAGCTTCAGCTTTTCTTCATGCCACCCTGGTGCCTAACAGTCCAAAATGCAAATCTGAGAATGATTCTGCGATTTTATTTCTTTAATGAGATGTGCTATTTTTAGATGTTTTTTAGGTCTGGGATGGGTGGAACTAGCAGTTGCATGTCTAAACTTGCACTTTCCGGCAAATTCCTTGTCCTCATGACTACTAAGTTTTGATAGCTCTTAAGAGATCTTTCTTAAATTGATAATAAAGCCTGTGACTGTGTTGCTGGCCTTAATGAATTAATGTAATTAGTTAAGATTAATTAATTAGCTTTCAACTAAAACCAAAACATGCAGGGTTTTTCTGTGTGAAAATTCAAGTTGTCAAGCACATAATTTAACACAGACTTTCTTCTCCTGCCTTTTTGTCAGATGTCATCAAGATTGTGGCTAAACAATCGAATACCTTCTCATTTATGTTTAATTTGCAAATTATATACTTGTAGCTGGAAAAATAATCTCTGTTCTTATGGGTGGAGGCGGGAAAGTTGACAGGTCCCTTTTGGCATGACAAAAAGTGGTTTATGATAATTTAGGCTAACCTTGGCCTCCCATAAATAAAGACATGTAATTTTTAACACCCACACTGTAAGTCTCCTCCTGCTTTTCTTGAGTATATTAACACTCTACTTGTTAACAAGTGGGATGCATAAACCCCAATCTGGGCTATGATGGTGCAGGAGATCTGTGCCCAGACCTTCCTGAAAGCATCTGAAGACCGCTTAGTCTGAGCTCACTCTCAGAAGTCTTTACTCCAGAACATGGATTCATTTAACCCTTTCAGTTTTTCTTTAAGACAATTTGTATCCTATGTCCCTTGGCCGCCCTTGTACACTATTGCTCCTAGGGTGCTGGTTACGCACCCACACCACATTGGTGTTCCCTTCACAGCCCAGTCTACGTGTCCCTCTCTCTGCTGCTGGAGGAGATGTGACAGCCCATGCCAAACTTTGCAGTACACTGTGATGTACTTGGATCAACTGCAGCAGGTAATGTCCTTTATACAGAGTCTACATTTTGCTTAAGTTTAGCACAGAAGAGGTCTTTTTCCCCAAAGCTTCTCTGTTGTTTTTTTTTGAGGGGCGGTTGTTTTTTTTTCTTTTTTTTTCTTTTTTTTTAAACAGGACTTCCAACAGATAAATCTCAGGGGTTTATCTGCTACAAAAAAAAAAAAAAAAGCATTTTCTAGTGAAAGTGCTCTGGGTGTTTCACACAGTTTGAGAAAACAGTGTTTCCCAAGGGGGTATTGAACATGCTCAAACGAGTGCTCTGTTTTCCTAAGGACACCTGCCAGAACCTTGCTGACATAGCAAGCGTTGAAAAATGTTTGGCATTAACCGTCTCTCATAGAATTTCTCCCCTTGTTGACAGTAGGAAACAGCCATGTTATGCATATTTAATTCTCTTGGCTCCCTTCATAGCCAAGTGTCTCATACATTTTCTTCTATAACCACCGATTCCCAAAGAGAACAAATACCCATCTCTTCTTTTGGTCTGGTAACTTCCTTCTCTGCCTCAAAATACTTCCCACGAAATGTGAGTTGTCTTGGTCCCTTGTCCCACTAATCATGTCACATTAGTGCCTTCATGATCAGACTAACGACATAATGTTGGGTTTTTTTTCAGTTTAGTGTTGGGTACATTTCCTTGAGTGTTATTACAATTTCCACCTCTCTCATTCTATTCTGTATTCATGGTTTATTTAACATTATCTTAATGAATTGTTCACCAGCATAAATTCCCATTTACCCTCTGATGACCATAGGGCAAAAACTTCTTAAAACACCACTGTTTTCCCTGCAAATATCCATCTCTGTGCCTTCAGAACCTCATATTTCTCTTTGCATTACATAGGTGACAAATCCACTGGAAAGGAAAAACTTCTTTTATTTGGTAGGAAATTAGTAGACAGCTTCACATTTCTCTATGCTTATTTTTCTCTCAAGTACAATTTTTGCTTTTTGACTATTTATGCCTCAACAAGATCCTCTGGCCAATTGCTTCCTGTACTAGTCAGACTACCTTCTGCCAATCAAAACATTACTCACAGCTGTCAGGCATTATTATCAACACCTATCCTGCAGTAGTTCTTTTGTCTGTGATGAGTAATTTAACACTCAACACTCTGAAACCCAAAGTACTCCAAGGAGACAAATTACATATATCTTAAATTTTTGATAATTGCCTGGTAGTTTGGGGATACTATTACACTGTGGGTTTTCAGAAAACGAAAAAACACAACAAAAAGTTATGCTCCTGAGGATCCCTTGCTTTCCCTTTGCTGGAGCTGAGCATCAGCAGCTGGTGGTACCCTCCTGGCACTAGGAATGCAAGCTGATCTATCAGTGTTCCCTCATCAGCAGGTTTTAGCCTGCTTTGGAGCTCATCGATCCAAAATGAAATCTTCTGCATTCATTCAGCTTGTAGCTAGTTAGCCAGTCCATTCTTTAATCTGCTTAGAATCTGGTTCCTGGCATTTGACCGGTATCATAATTTTTTGTGAATTTAAAATGTTAACATTTTCCTGAACGAGATTCTCTCTTATCACAGGGACCTACTGTCTTTGACAGTGATTTTTGGCTTTCACCATCTTTCTCCCTCAGTGGTGGAACTAAATTGCTTACCTACACTGAGCATCAAATATTGACCTGCTTCTCTGGCTAAAGGCTACATAGGCACCCATTTTTCTGAGTAACCCCAGTGAACACTTGAGAAAAAGAAATTTAGTTGTCAGATAGTATACTTCCTCAGTGAAGCCCTCCTAGTTTCCTTAAATTCTCCTTAACACTGGGTTTAGAAATGTATGAGGCACTAGTACAGCTGTGACTGGCTTTAGCTACCAAATAAAATAACTTCCCAATGAAAAGTACCTTGAGATGGCTGCTACTTTTTGTTTTGTGGATCTTAGGCTTGATATTAGAGAAAAGTTACTACCTGAGCCATAGGGCTTAAAGATGGTTGCAGAGTTTTATGAATTGCAGGAGGTATAAATGCTCTTTCCAAAAAACTGCTGCAAGCTGAGAACAGTGAGAGCAGTCCACATGGCCTGTCATCTCTCTTCCCAGCCTCTACTGTCAGCAGTCCTCATGTGTTTGATTCGTCTATGTTCGTCCTCCTCGGAACAAATACAGTTCTTCCCTTTAGTATCTCTCACATAGAATCATAGAATTGCCATGGTTGGAAGGGATCTTAAAGATCATCTAGTTCCAACCCCCCTGCCATGGGCAGGGACATCTCCCACTAGACCAGGCTGCTCAGAGCCCCATCCAGCCTCCTTAAAAACTTTCAGGGATGGGACTTCCACCACCTCTCTGGGCAACCTGTGCCAGTGTCTCACCACCTTCATGGTGCACAACTTCTTCGTAACGTCCAATCTGAACCGATCCATCTCTCATAGCTTTAATCTATTCCCTCCAGTCCTGTCACTACCCGACATCCTAAAATGCTCCTTCCTCATGTAATTCCTCTCTCTGGCTTATCAGTGGTTTGTTATTCCAAGTATGGATTTCAGCTGCCACCTTATACTTCAGGCATTTCCTCTCTGCTGACTTGTAAATTCAATGCCATATTCACTCCATTTTACTCTTTGTTCCTCTCTCTCTCCTCACTGTGGTTTCCAAGACTGGATATTAGGTTTACTGTTTGGTTATTATTTTTTTTTAAATAGGGTTTTGCTATGTAGTGGACATCTTTTGAAATATACTACTTCTAAACTTATACGATTTGGGACAACCTAGACAGATGACAGCTATCCTTGCCTTCTGATGTGCACAGAGTGCTCTTTGGGATTGCAGTCTTGCACAGACTCAGCTTAGCTGTGTGCAGGACTGTAGAGTGGCTCCAAGCTAGTGGTAGAAACCAGAGAGGAGGCAGTAGGAGGGTATCAGTCTTTGTGTAGGTTCATACGATGTAGAGTCAGGGTACATTCAGGAGAAATTCCTAAGCTTGGGAAGTGAGAAGTCCTCCTAGGTAAAGTAGAAAATCTTCAGCCATGGAAAGTTCTGTGGTACCTACGAATGGCATTAATGAGGAAAATACAAACTGCTGTTTGGCATTGCAGAATAGAGTGGGTCTAGGAAGTCCCACGGCACGCTGCAGGTTGTTTGGAAGACTGAGGAGGCACAATGGCCAGGCGCAGAACACAAAAAACCAAACACCTCAGGGAAAGGAGCTGCTTCTTTTGGTTTGCAAAATATAAGCTAAGCAAAAAATTTAATAGTTGATAGTATCCTACGAGGCGTGGTCTGAACTAACTAGAATTCAACAAACTCTCTCAATGCAATGCTGTGCCATGTGGGACACATCCTGACTGTACAGACATGGAAGTAATGAATAGAAGTAGAGGGGTGACAGCAATGGCATACGTTGTTCTACCAAGGCAATGGCTAGGATATGGTGTTTGGGTTTTGTATTTTTTCAAAAAACATTGAAAAGATGGAGAAAGTGTTGAAAAAATGTAGTAAGTTATTTAAGAACTGCAAAAAAAAAAAGGCATTTAAAAAAATCTTATTGGAAAGAAAATTGAGAAGGGATTTGATTAGAGTATATAAATCCCTTTCCTGGGAGAAAACACTGAGCACTGAAGTGATCTTGAATTTAATAGAGGATGAAACTGTGGCTGGAATCCGAACCTAGGTCAATCCAGGACAGAATTCAGATATATGTGTTTGTTTGTTTAACAGTGAGTGGGATTTACCATTCAAACTAACTACCATGCTACAGATTTTCTGTCTCCAGCTATTGTCAGATCAGGACCAGATATTCTGCTAGAAGTTATATGAAAGTCAAACACAAATTATCCTTTCATCAAACAGAAGTTACTGGGCTCCATACAGAATTAATTGGCTGATGACATAATGGCTTTAATATACTGCAGATCAAATTTTATGATCTAATAGTCCATTTTGGCAGTGGAATCTGAATGCGTATATGTGTATTTAAAGGTCTAAATCTAGGGATCCAGGTTTGTCATTCTCAGTTCCTGTGAGACTATGTTTCTTAGGATTACAGAGTTTGCTGTATTTGATTATAATGTTCTCCATCATCTCTAAACTTCCATTTCCTATATCAGGTTACGTCTGTGCAGGTTCTTCCTTTGCTGTTCTCTGAATTAGTCACTCGAGGACAGTTCAAATTCCATAAACACTCTATGCTCTAAATGTCGTCAGTTCTGTAAACATTGTATGTGTTCTGGCACCCCACAAACTTTGACCAAACACCCCTCATAATATCCTTGGTCCTCTTAAGGAAGTTCTTATTCCCATAGAATAAGTGCCTCTAGGACACTGAGATGCTCAGTTGTTCTGATTTTGAACAAACTCCATATTCAGGACATTGTTCACAGGAGCCAGATCTGAAATTGAATGAGAAATTTTTTCAGTGCAAATTCATCTCTATATATTAATTTCATATTTCAACTTCTTTCCTAGCCCGCTCCATCATGTACTTAGAACAGCTCAGCTGGAAGCGGCAGTGATACCAACAATCTTCTAAAAAATTTTAGCAATTATCTAAATAAATATATTTAGACATCCAGTGTCTGAAGACCTCTCATAGAGTGATTCCTAGTTATGTTTTGCTAGCCTAAGATTTATGAATAAGAAGAGTTTGCTTGGGAACACCTGCATACATATTTACAAAATCAGGTAACATATTGCAGAACTGCAGAGGTCTCTGTCTTCAATAAGAAGTGGGATGAACATTCAAGTCATGTCCCAGTTGCCCGTACATAACCCATAGTTCAAGAGTTTTTTTCCATCCAGACCAGCACCTAAAAAAGTCCTGGAGATTATCTCACCCCTAATGACCTCAGCTGGAGTCTATTCACAGGTCAGTTATTATAAATACGCCTGCAGGAGGAAAAGATGTATCCTGGGCTACTCTGGACTTACAACACACGCACCAGCACTATGGTAATGCAAACTGGAGAATATCTATAGACAGTATATTATTAAAACTACCGTATGAATCTAATGCAATACGTTCACTGCGGAGTGGAGAGGTTCACTTGACAATGGTGTTGTAAACATGAAACATTTTTAGGTCATGGAGTAGTGGAGGTATTCCTCAGGGTAAGTTCATGACAAAGCTGAAAGTTTAATCTACAAACTGATTGGCAGGTAAATTAACTTCTCCCCTGAGAATACTAACGGTTAGAGATTATCTACTTTGTAATTAGAGGAGTGATTGAAACACATGTAGGTATAACTGGGTCATATTCTTGACTTCAGTAACTTCAGATGAGGCCCAAATTACCCAGTGATTATACTGTTAGATAAGTGGCTGATGCCGTTTGCTGTAGTACCCCAAATTTCTCATACTTTGATCTTGGGCATCTTTCTCTGAAGATAAAGTATTCCAAAGAAATGAAACCACTTAGAAATTCCTTGATATTTCAGTGCTTGACATCTCAATTTCAGGAGGAAAATGGCTGTGGCACTATGACAAAGCAGTAACTTTGTACAGTATGGATCTTTCCATCGGTATGTCTAATCTGCCTGTCTTTTTTCCCCCACAGTTATTCACAGCTTTGCTGCTCCTTAGCCCAAAGTCAACCAGAAACCTGTGATCTTCAGATTTGTTCTCAAGACTGCAGCAGCACTGACTGGAACCGGGACACCTCCCAGCAGCCTCCACTGCCATAAACCATGTACCAGGGTTGGCTATTTTGTTGGCTGTGTTTTACTTATTTTGCTAGTAAGTGTGAGGCAGAGGGTTTTAAACTCTCTGAGCTTCTGTGAGGCCACTAATCAGTGATCACTGAGCAGGCCAGTGTGGGGTTTGGGAGCAGCTCCTCTCTTTCATGATAGCTAGGTTTGCTTTTGTCCACCTCAGTTTCAGCTAGCCCAATGGTAAACATCCATAATGGTAAGAAATCAGTCTGGAGGCATACAAACATTCTTGTCAGGGTCTTAATTGGACTAATTGCTAAGGGGAAATGTCTAAAAATGAACGGAGTGGGAGGCATCTTGATGCTATAGTCCTTCCTAGTGGCCAATTCCTACACAGGGAAATACTTAAATCAAAAGGATAGCTATATTAAATGGAAGTCAGCTGGAGGAAAAAAATACAGTCGGAAATTCAATACAGCCATTTCAAACTGAGTACCTAATACATTTGTTCTGAGAACAAATCCCCCATGCAACAAAAAGTAAAATTCAGTAGAAAGCTAACATAGTGAAATAATACAACCAGAAAATGAATACTTTCCCTTTAAATCAAATCAGTATGTGTATCACTCTTAGATGAACACTTTCCAAAATAGTGTGCTGCAGTTAAATTATTTGTGGAATATTTTCCTGTTCTAGGATATTTACCATGGGCTGTCACAAAACCCAGTTCCAAAGAAGGACAGTGGGTGATATTATTGATCTCCGATGATCAGAGAGCCTGAAGCATCTGAAAAGGAGACTGCTTAATACCTTTAAATAAGATCGACTTTTAAAAATGAAAAGACACCTTACTGAAATTCTTTGCAAAGCAAGAAAAATAGACTCTTAGCACAATTTTCTATTTGTTTGAGCGCCAAGCCAAGAGTAGCTTTAGATTATTGGTGAATAGTGCTATTCTACACAAATATCTTCAATGTATAATTAACGAGTGGTAGCTAGTATGATTTACTCCTGATACAGAATGATGAGAAACTTTAGCCAAGGTCATGACCTGCTGCAGCCATCCCTGTGCATTCATATAATAGGGAAAATCCCTCCTTGTGAAGGGTTTGCACTTTCTCATCTCGAGATGTCAATGTGAATTGCCAGGGTGAAGGGCCAGACCGTGTAGCTCATGATCAAGATATGAGAGATGTTTCAGGAGAGGGAATAAGCCATCCACTAAAAGCAGACAGGCAGACAGTTCCTTCTGGTAAGGATCTCATGACAAGTTCTGTGCACGGACTTCAACCTAACCCACAAGTTTTCTGCACTCCAATTGTCTTTGGCATTCTTGTAACTCCAAATGTTTGTGTCAGCTCTGCAAACACTGGCACAAGCTGAAGCTGGGAGAAAGCAAGGCTTATTTTATCATTTTATAGACAGGAAACTGGAGCACATACAAATCAAGGGTGCAATTCATAAGCCTAAATATAAGCATCTACTGCCACTGTAAACAGCTGAAGGTATCCAGAACATCTGCATGGGGCTGGCAGATGTAGGCAGGACCTTCAGGAAGCACACAGTCTGCTGGTGTGGAGCTGGAGGCTGGGCAGTATACCAAATGGGGCACCTAAAATAGCTTTGTGTTCAGAAGCCTGAATTGTTCCCCAAATGGTTTTCAGGGACTAAATATCATGACATAAGGCCAGGAATTTGAAAGTAAATATTTTGAGAGATGATATGTTACCATTCACATCTACTCTTCAAAATTATGTACAATTCAAGTAGTTTTCACCATGCAATAGTGTGGACATCTTTCTTGATTCCTTTCTGTCCAACACAGAGCAATATTTTTGAGAAGAATTCTAGGTTCCTCAGATTTGTATCCTAATTTAATAAATAACTGTGTTTCTAGATAGCAGTTACTGAAGCTCTACCTATTTGTAAGTGTGCAATATGTGTGTATTGTGAAAGCAAAAAATAACGTGCTGATTTCAGCTCAAGATTTCAAATTTAGAAAAAAAATTAAAAATTTAGTCATTCTAAAGCCAACTAATTTCCTTCATATATGTCTTTTCTGTGAGAATTTCCTGACCTTGGGAATTCCCATCAGGATCGGTTCATCTTAAATATTTCCTTTCCAGCCCATTCTAACTGCTGTCTATTAAATGTCTTTGTGGCTTCTTGACACTGTAGGCAGCTTAATTGAAAATTTGATTAAGCGAGATAATCGCCTGTTGTACAGCAAGAATGACAATTTTTGTGGGAGAGATGTTTTTTCTATTGTTCATCTCTGTTAGGCCATCGTGTTTTGGTGCACATTTGAACTGATGTCACTGCAGACAAATCAGTTCCTGCCCATCCTTTGCTATTATTATGTTTTCCACTGACATTTCTGAGAAAATAATATAGATCTTAAAGTTTCTTAAGGACAAGATCCACAGTCCCAGTATCAGCTCTGGGTGATCTCTAACTACATATCACTAGCAAGGATTTAGCCGATTGAGTTGTTGTAGCTTAACTAAAATAGCTTCAGCAGAGTCAGAGGGTATATCAGCTTTCAAACAAGATAGGAGATATCTCTCAGAGATGTGGAGAGCAGCTCTCCTTGTTGAATCCTATCCTATCACACAGCCTAGCATAACCAGAAGTTTTGACTCAGGAGAAACCCTTGGATTGAGTCAGGTGTCGGAGCTGGACACAAACTGAGGGTGGTGGCTTTGGGTTAACAGCTCAGTTAGTGCTATGCAGGACAGAAGCTCTTTAGTGCCACCCACCTCCTATTTCCAGTGAAGGGGCTGCATTCTCAGTGGTGGCTTTGGGCAGCTTTTCTCCTCTCCCAAACCAGACTGCTGTCAAGCCCATGAGCATGGACTTGTGTTACCCAAGTTAAGATCAAACAGTCAGCCAAGGAACAGTCGCCAGGAAAGAAATGGGAAAGGGAAATAGGAGGGAAATATCTTGTTACATCAATACACAGAAATAGGTAAGAAGAGACCACTGTATCACAACACAATGCCAGGGTACAAAATCAATCATGTCCTGGTTTTTTTTTCCCCCCATGTTTCAGGGGTTTGTATTGCTAATGAACATTGCTGTGTCTGCAGCACAATGTTAGTGTGATTTTCTTGGGTTTAGAATGATCATGTCACCCAATACACTTAATCATTTAGTAGGAAAATATAGCTTGATATTTTAAGTCTGCCAGCTTTAGAGAATCACTGCCTGATGAAGTATTTTTGTTCACCAGAAGGAAGGTTTCAAAAATTGATGGTAAAATGTTCAAAAACTGGTATTTGTATAAGCTAATTGGTCTTAATGATGTTATTAATAGGCTCTTCATCCTGCCCCACCTTTCGAAAACCAAGTTCAATGATATGTCAGATTTACATACATGGACAACACTTTATCAGAAGAATTAAGAATAGGAAAGAATGTGAAAGACAGTATTCTAGCTGGAGTCAATAGCTGATCACCAGTGTCTCCACTAGTGTCAAGCACCAACGGGTAAGCAAGACACATACTTCTGAGTGATCTGTGGTCTTAGAGGATTATGCATTTTCAAATCTCAGTCCTGGATAAACATTGCATTAGAAATACTGAGATGCACTGATAGAGATAAATAAAGCATTCAGAATACCTTGGAAGATCACAGGAAAAGGAGTCTGGAAGGGATTTCGAAAGGTCTCCTACTCCCTCTGCCCCCTCAAGGCAAGATAAACTATACCTATGACACTCCTGACAGACACTTGTCTAACCTGTTCTTGAAAAAAACACCAGTGATAGAGATCCTACAGCCTCTCTAGGCAATCTATTCCAAGGCTTAAGTGGAAAGTTTTTGCTAATGACTATCCCAAATCCCCTTTGCAGAAATTTAAGCTCATCAATTCTTGTCCTATCTACCAGGGACACGGAGAACAGATTATTTCCTGCCTTTATGAATACACTTAAAAATTATGAAAACTCCTGACTTCGTTTTCCTGATACAGACCTAATTTCAGAAGGTAAAAGGAAACGGTAAGAAAAGAAGAAATCAGGGAGCAGTACAGAGCAAGTGTATAGGTGTAGGATTGCATACCTATAAACTGCTATATGCAGGTGTAAAAGTGGTGTATAATGGATGTATATTTTATGGACTAAGGTGCTAGAAATCAGTGAGTAAGAGTGCAATCTAAGACTGCAAACGGTCAGGGGAAAACTGACTTTTGACAGGGTTCATACAGGACCACAAAGCTAAAACTCGTTCATGGGTCTTGCTCATCTTGCCTCAGAGGCTGGTTCCAATTTCAGTCTCATTTTGCAAAAGTGGCAGTTGGTTTCTGACTTTGTTTCAGGATCTTGGGAGGAGGGCAAATATAAAACAGAGAAAAATTATTTTGATTATATCGAGTAATATATAGGACACGTTTCCACTGGCAAGGTCATTTGGAACAGCAGGAGCTGACCAATAGGGTGAAACAGTTGTTGCTGAAGTTCCCATATCCACTCTCTGTGCATTTCAGAGAGGGTGAAACTAGACCAGCTACAGCACAGGTCCAGGTGCTGAACGTCTTTACCCAACCTAACTCAGAAGATATTCTCCAGAAGAGGATTCCAATAGAGCATGCAACAGCTGTAATCCAATAGGAATATGGCTGCTGCATGCCAAGGTGTGATGTGAACCAAATGACCCAAAGTCGGGCAAGAAAGTGCCAACTTTCACTCTGTGCACTATTTCAACCAGCAATGTCAATTTGATATTAAGCCTCAAAACTGGTTACCCAAAATGAAATAATTTATCAAACCATTACAATCTTAAATCCATGGGACAGTTGCTCTTTAAAACCTCCAGATTTTCAGAGCTGGACAATATATTTTCTGTAGTCAGTATGTCCATTTAAGGAGTTTCCATTCCCCTCTTCCTTCCCAACCACTGCTTGCTCCCTCAGTTTGGCTGACATACTTTTTATGAATGAAAGGGCAATAGGGCAACAGACCAAAACACCAGAATGAGTGCAGGGGCAGTCATTTCACTATCATGGCAAGTGAGGAAAAAGTTGCAGAACTTTAGTCTCAGAACCTGCCAACAAACATCTATTTGAGACATAGGGCTGGCCACCCTTCACTCTTTCATAGTTGTTTTCTGCTGCCCCACAAAGTAAGTAGATATCTTGAAGAGGAAGTAGAGTAAGGGAGACCGCCCTAAGGGACTGTTTTTGCTGGGAAGGCAAGAGAGGAAGAATAATGTGGGTGGTGAGGAGGAAACTACAAGTATCCAGGCAAGAAGGTGAAGCCTTGATAAGGATTTTAGCTTTGAGTCCAGGAAAATGAGCATCAGAAGGAAAAAGCATTTAATGGAGGCTGCCTGGAAGCAGTCTCTATCCCTGATGTTGCTCTTCTGGTATTTCATCCATTTTTCCAACATAATTGTTTGTACGGCCACTTGAGCCAGAGGAGAGAATAACTTCTTTTCCTCTACTCATTTTTCAGCCAGGTCAGCATCCTGGTCTTCTTCGCTACGTGACCACAAAAAAGATCAGTGAAGGATGGGGTTTAGAAGAAGCAGGAGACTGCCTAAGTCATCAGGGCCACCTGAAAAGTTTTGTGTAAGCTTTGTATAGCCAAAGGTGAGTGAAATGCAAGCCAGACTGACTGAGATGAACAACAATAAGGCTATTCATCACTGTGGTTTGGGAAGCACTTAGCATGATTTAAAAGGGAAGAAATGTCCAAATATAGAGACCTGTCTTGATCTCACTGGACACAAATCTCCTTTAAAGTCAGGATGCAATTCATTTAGCTGACTTCAGTCATCTAAAAGTTAAATGTCTAAGCCAGTCACCCCAGACTCCCTTTGTATTCAGTCGGGAGAAATTGATATTTCCACAGGGTGATTGATCTCTCCTTAAGGTGGATGTCTGACCCAAGTCATATAATTTTCTTTCTGAAGGCACCAGTTTCTTCCCATTGAGTGAAAAAAAGAAGCAGGGTGGCTAACTCAGACTTAGATGTCTGATTTTTAGGTATGTAAAGGTAGGTGAGATAAATACTGTTCTAGGAGATCTCACCATTTGGATACCACTGCAGAGCCCTATGGTCAAGGCTGTATTTCACTTACATGGCCAAAGCCCTAAGTGTCCTGTACATAAATAAGGCCTTGTGGGTTAATGACAAAGCTCTACTACTCCAAGGGAGTAGGAGTCAGTCAATAATGAGAAACTACACTAGCTGACTGAGTTGGCTTAATAATTCTTTCCTTCATGAGCTTCTGTTTTGTGATACATATCCATTTTTTACCAGGACTTCTATCTTAAATCAGAGGAAGGGTTGAACTTCATGTGAATCAACTCAGTGCCTTACCAAACATAATAATGATTGAATTTTTTTTTTTAAAAAATGGGAATGGACATTATAATTTAATCATATAATAGAAATCATTGCATTCAACTATATACTTGAAAAATCTTTTTGGTGTGTATGTGTTTGAATTTCCTTGTTTACTCACTTGTGGCATTTCAGCCTATAAACAACCATTCTATTCAGTTGTAAATATTTTATTACATGCCATTCATTTCTGTAATGCACAAATGATTTTGTCATGCTTCCAGTCAGGTTCTGTCATGATGAGAATGAGAGTTTAGTTCATTTTTTTCCCCTAAAACTCAGTCTTACCAATAAGTTACAAGCCTCCCAAATCCAAGCACTGTGTAAAATTTCCTTGGTTTCACTACTGACTTCACTAATGTCTGGATCAATAAACATCAGCATTTACTATACCAAGAAATGTTTCATTTTGAATCTTTCTGTTCCTAAGAGACTCACTTCACATCCTGGCAATATGCTGATGCACGTCACCTTCTGTGACGTGAGGTACCTCATTACATCAGGTCTGTGGCAATGCAGAGTTGGTGTCCTTGGAAGAAAAAAAAAAAGAACGTATTATGGATGATGCACAGTACACTTCTTACTCTAGCTGTTTAGCTAAGCATTAAAAAAAAAGAAAAAGCAAGACATTTTGGGGCTCATCTTTAAGCAGTGGAGATTTCACGTGTGGTTCCCTCTATATCACATCCATTGTAACTGGCATTTAGGTATCAAACTCCCACATAAAAGATGTGCCATGGAGCTATTATCTTACTCAGGGGAGTAAAAAAACCTGTGCCAATCTTGCCAGGAGATATAGGAGGTTTTAGTGTCTGTAGGAAAAATAGAAAGAAACAAACTGGGATTAAACTTTCATTGACCAACTCCAGGGTATTTTCCTCTCCTGTGTTTTTTTTTAAAAAAAAGCTGCAAAAGCTGTTCTTCACTCAGGAAATAGTATTTTTGTTTACGTGTGATGAGTTTGTCTTTTGACAGTCTTTCGCTTTAATTAGAGTTTGACTCTATCATAACAAATGACATTTGTGTTCTTCTGAGCAAAGAACTAGACAAGATATAATTAGAAATACTTTAGCTGACCTTTCATAAACCATGATCCCCAACAAAATTGTTTGGAATCACATTAAAAAATGGTCTTACATCTTTTGTGGGTACAGACAAGATTACAGGATACTTTTATTTTAGAATAATTACACAGTGACCTTCAGCGTTATTTGCAAAGGTCATATTCTCTTCACATACCCTTGATTTCCTTTCAGTTTTCCCTTTTGTCCCACCAGACATAAATTTAGCAAAGGAAGAAGAAAGAAAGAGTATTTTTTCTGTGGCTGAAAACTGAAGAAGATAGTTCAAAGTCCCCATAGGCACTCAGAGGGCTGTGGGCTATGATAGGCTATTTTCTACCATTTAGCTCCTGTATTATCACTACTTCTTTTTCTTCATTATTCTCCACTTATCACATGCAGCATCACTACAGAGCCCAAATAGAGAGTTGTAATTACCCAGCTGCCACCTGATAGTACCCCTTCTATCATCTTTATCTCACAAGGCCTTGCTGTTTCATCATTGGATAAAACTTGCCCCTGGCAATGCCTGTGATAGTACATCTCAGAGATACATTTAAAGTTTACTCATTTATCGCTGAAAAATGCTGAACCCATGCAATTATTAGATACACTTGCCAATTTATTTGTTCAGTAAGGCTACTTTAACTCCTTTTTCTATCAGCTATTTGTTCTGTTCTTCTTGAAAACACTGAGGTCACCGTTGGGCACCGAGATGAAATAAAAAATTTCTAAGCCATCCAGGCAGAAGGCAGCACAGAGACTCATTGATAAAAACAGACCTACACTTTCCCTGGCTATGTAATGTAAAAGATCTGCATTTTGCAAATATTTTTCCTTATATCATCCCATGAGGCTAACTTGTAGGTCACATGGCTTGAGCATCCCATGCTCCCAAAGTAGATTTCATGCACTGTGCCACGACTGTCAGGTCCAATCCAGAAATACCACATTTGGGAAATAAGTAATCTGCTGACAAGCGTAAAAACTGAGCGTAAAAATGTGAGGACATAATATTAAACATATCCAGATGCAATTGCTCTATGAGTAGTCAGCATCTGCTCTGGCCTGCATGTGTGAGTCTGATATTTTAAATTGGTATTTTGCTTTAGGATAGATGCAAGTTCCCTGTCCTTCAAAGAGGAATAAAATATAGAAAATGGGAAAACAGAAAGTAGAGTTAAAAATAAGGGTGGAGTTTTTTTTCTAGATTTTTTAAATCAGATTTACAGTATAACAACAGTAACAGCAATGCTTTTAGCTGAATCCCATGCCTGTGCATGCTATGGGGAGATCCACAGAGTTCCCAATTAGTGTGGGAGATTCTCACTCACTTTACCTGGGCCAGGGGGCAGGAGGGCTGAATTCAGGCTGCTTTGCTGCTGATTTGCTCTGCAACCTTGGGCGCAGGATTTGCAAATGTAGGTGCCTAAAATGAGGTATGGTGAACAAAATCAACATAAGTACAGCAAAAGCACTAGTGTCCCAGCACCAAGATGTCTCAGTAGCTCCTCAGGACTTTTCTTGAACCAGCCAGCCTCAGGAGCTCGGCTCAGGCCTGATGCTGTCTCCATCTCCCTACTACAAGAAAGATATGGATGTGCTGGAACGTGTCCAGAGAAGGACCACAGGGATGACCAGAGGGCTGGAGCACCTCTCCTATGAAGACAGACAGTGAGTTGGGGTTGTTCAGTCTGCAGAAAAGAAGGCTCCGAGGAGACCTTATTGTGGCCTCCCAGTATCTTAAGGGGGCCGACAAGAAAGCTGGTGAGGAGCTTTTTAGGATGTTGGGTAGTGACAGGACTAGGGGCAATGGATTAAAGCTAGACATGGGTCGGTTCAGACTGGACGTTAGGAAGAAGTTCTTCCCCATGAGGGTGGTGAGACACTGGCACAGGTTGCCCAGAGAGGTGGTGGAAGCCCCACCCCTGGAAGTTTTTAAGGCCAGGCTGGATGGGGCTCTGGGCAGTCTGATCTAGTGGGAGATGTGCCTGCCCATGGCAGGGGGGTTGGAACTAGATGATCTTTAAGGTCCCTTCCAACCCTGACAATTTTATGATTCTATGCAGGCGTGCTTTTTTACCCTTCTGCTTGCACCCTGTCTGCCCCCAAGGCAGGAAAGTCAAGCCAGGGTGAGCCCAGCTGGCTCTATGCACATCCAGGTGCCTTATGCTGGGCTCTTCTTGGTACAGAGGTGATTGCTCCTCTCCTGAAACCCAGTTGGCCCAAGCAGCAGCAAAGCAATGCTATGTAAGTGTTAATAATCTTGGCTAGATCTGAGCTGGCTCTGCATCCCAACGTCCATGGTTTATCAGCCAACTGGATAAACCACCCACAGGTAATTGGGAGTTTACTGTGCAATACTAAGGAGAATGACGAACCCATGAACAGGAGTCAGAGAAACCAGGCAATTCAGGCAGTTGAGAAGAGCATTGCCAGAGATAGTCACTGGCAAAACTGAGGGGTAGCAGGTATGGCAGGGCTGCCACTTTGTGAAGGCACTTCCCAGCCAGAGAGAAAGACCTGCTTCCCCATGGCCTTCTGCAGGAAGTCACTTCTGAAGCTGGGGACTCCATCCAGCACAATCTTCTCTGGAAGCAAACCCAGTGGAAACTTCCCTTCTCTGCTGCCATTAGCGGCCCTGTGCTCAGGATGATCTCTGGGGAGTGAAAGATCTGACATCATCCTGTCACCAGAGTTGATTTGGAGAACTCTGAAAGTAATCAACGCAACAACTGAATTTTTTATTTAATAAATCTGTGTTTAAAGATCTATACCCTGACCTGTGTGCATCTCAGTTTCTCGTTTGTAAATGGCAAAATCACAAAACTTCCTTGTTCTGGGGTAAACTGCTTTGAGACCTGCTCTCATTACCAGGATCACTTAGGCTAACCACACCATTCTGGCACCGTAGAGTGAAAGGGGATGTTGAAGACATTCTGGAGGAGATGGTTGCCTGAGATGCCCTCTGTAAGATAAATACCAGGATCCCACCGGGTCTTCTATTCACCTTCCAAACATTACACACCTACCACACCCTTTGGAGAAATTCAGGTAGCTTGAAACTTAGGGTGTTCACCAGCGCAAGAGGAGCCTGAAAAGGTTTCACAAAAGCTCCCACCCACTTGAAAAAAAGAGAATGCCAGATAATTAGTGGAAATTGGCATTGAATATTGGCTCTGCAAAATACATTAGAGCTTTTTTTTCTCCCCCCTGCCAAACAGCTCTGAACAGTGCTTGTGACCATCCTGACACAAAATGACATACTGTGTCATGAATTTTTAACTAATATATTGTTGAGTTTGTATGTGTTCCATAAATTTTTATTGCTTCTTAGTACTCAGCGGTTTAGTACAGAGATCGCTGTGGCAGTAACTAAAAAAAAAACAAAAAAACCCAACCAAACCCAATCCTATTGCTCTTTTAAAAGCAATACTTTTAATTAAGCAGTCAATGCGTAGGTGAGCTCATGTCCCACGCAGTGAATAGCTGGCTTGCATGACCATGTAAACGCTGACAGAGAGACTGAGCAGCTCACAAACCCTTTATTGCAGGTACAGCAGTCATTTCACTGTATACCATAGTTAATATTCAGGAAATAAAATTATTAATATTATTTAAATATTTGGCTCCATTTAAGAAATTTTAACTTTGAACCAGAGCTGAACCAGATGCTGGCTTTCTTCAGTGAGCCAAAACCAGCATATGGCCTTACAGATCTGGCTGCTTCCCCAGCTAGCACCACATATTTTTCCTTTTGAGGAAGGCAAGCCTGAGAGGTAGAATGTTCATCCTCCTCTCTCAAGGCAAAGCTCCTCAGGATCTCAGCAGGATCTTCCTGCTTGCTGACTACTACAAAAGGCCCCAAGAAATTTGTTGGTCAGGCCTTGTTCATAATGCATGTTTATTGGGGTGAGCTAATCATGAGGAGCAGATTGATACTTCCCCTCATTTCCTCCCGTGCAAGGAGAGCAGGATGGTGATTTTCCAGATGGAAAAAGGTCTGGCTCATTCCCACCTTGCCAAACATACTTTTGGGATTGGAAAAGTGCTTTGTGGAAATAGAGGAGCTGGTTTACACTCCCTCCCTGGATGCATGGAGGAGCATCCAGGGAAGGGAGCATCACTTTCTGACTCCTCTAGGTATGCTCTGTAGCTGGGCTTGTATTTCTGTTGCCTAAGCCTTGCAAAACTAACCCTAAAAGGATTCCACTTCCACCTGCACTCCTGGCTTCCCTGCACACCCACCAAGGGCTCACACATCAGGCCTTGGAGGTCAGACCCTTCGTTTTTACCAAGTGGGAGAGTCTCTAACAGTAATCAGTAATTCATAGCACAGTGATGGTACCTGCTGCACCAGCACCAGACCTTCCTGTTGCGGAACATAGCACAAACTTGGGCCATGGTACACCAAATAGTTAAGAGGACAGCACAGACAGAGCTAGAGATGAGATATAAACAGAAAGCAAATGCTAACATACAGAGAAACACCAACACCATAATAAATTAAAAACACAACGAAGGGCTCGGGGAAAAGACTGTAGAAACTCTGAGGATTCACAACTGTGCACCGTGAGCTGTAGTAAACTAAGAGCCAGTCACAAATACGCTGGTTCCATACTTAGCCAGCTCCACATATAGAATCACAGAATGTCAGGGATTGGAAGGGACCTCTGGAGATCATCTAGTCCAGCCCCCCCTGCCAGGGCAGGATCACCTAGAGTAGGTCACACAGGAGCATGTTCAGGTGGGTTTTGAAAGCCTCTGGTGAAGGAGACTCCATAACCTCTTCGGGCAAGGTTTGATCTTACGAGGGTCTAAGACCAGGGTGCATTGCTCAGGGCACTGGTGTGCTTGGTGCCATGGACAGGCAATACACAGGCTCTTGCAGGCTTTGCTTTTGACTCTGGTGAAATAGATTTTGTTCCTACCTAGATAATCAGGGCTTTTTTGAGGTCCTGGGGCAAAGAGCAAGGGACGCCTCTGTTGTTTATATTGTTTCTATCTAAAGGTCATCTAAATAGATGGGATTGAGATGTTGGTTCAGAAATGCATGTGTTTGGGCAAAGCCTTGCTCAGCAAAGCAGCTACATATTGAAAGTTAAACATAAATCTTGTGTTTTGGTCACTTCTAGGCCTGATATAGGGGACATCCATTTGGATATGCCGTGGTGTAAGATGTTAAAATGGTTGAATTGGGTAAGATACGTTCAACCTGGGTCAAGTCCAGTGAGGAGACAGATCAATAGCTGAATTTTATTACAGATCTTCTTGAACATCTTGTTTGGCATTGTTTCTAACCAGAGGAGGAGAGGAAATCCAGACTGCCTTAAAGTTGCTCCAGAAAGAATAAATCAGCCTCTCCATCTGTGTAATATTCCTTGCATTTCTTAACCCATCACAGAAAGTGTTTTTTATATATTCATGCATGTATGCATGTATGTATGGCTATATATATGTTCCCTGAAATACTTTTCCTTGTATTATAGCCAAAGGCAAGTACTTTTCAACCCAATTATTTATAACAGATTAATTTAACCATTTTTGTTATGAAGTTTTGGAATGGGAAATACAGGTCTAGAGTCATATAGATAACTAAGTCTTTGTAAACTTGTTTATACTATAAATCCTCAGTTTAATTTTGCCAAAGCACCGGGTTTTCCAGGCAGAAACGTGAGCAACCAAGGCTGTAGCGAGAGAACTCTGTAGTATTAACTACCTTACACCACAGAGGCAGCTCAGTCGTGATGACGGGCAGTTAAAGCTCTTAGTCCAAAATACATAAAAATGGAACAATAATTGAATTTTCTTTCATAGCAGTGAAAAGTTATTCTCATTATTACAAGAATGTTTTGAGAGTGCAGGACTGAGGAGAACCAAGGGTGTGCTCTGGAAGGGAGTCGCTAGCTGTAATATTGCAGAGTTTATAAAGAAGGTCACGAGTTATTTTTAGAATGTCTATTACATGTCTCTCTTCTCAAAGCCACATGCCAAATAACCTCCATGGTTGGTTTTATTATTTTCTGTTCCTGGGAATATCCAGAGGGATCTACCATAGCTCCAAGACCTGTACAACCATGGAGAGGGAGATGTAATCAGTGCCCCATGTCATATATATCCTAAACAGAGAAACCAAAGGGGCAGCACAAGCAGAGAAAGTCCTGCAGAGAGACGGTGTAATGCTGAGGTTAAATCAACAAGAAAGATCTGTCACCCAGACAGGAATGGATCTCCCATATCTCCTGAGCCTCAGACCAGTGCCTTCAGCAAAATCTTGTTTCGTTTCCTTGTCCCTCTTAGACCTGCTCATGTTTTGCAAATGCCTGTAGATAGGTTCATTTACTGCTGTACTCTTTCCACTGAAAATGCACTAGGTGCCATAGCACACCTTCCCCAGCCACACAGGGTGTGGTAGATGGGATCGATGTCCCTTTCCCAAGGGAAAGGATCTCTCGGGCCAAAAGAAACGACCGTCAGCATTGCATGTATGACCAACATGGCACTGGCACAATACTGGTCTTTGGTATGTCTTCATGGTGGTTGCTTCATGTCTGGCTGAAATGGAGCCTGTGGTGGATCAAAAAGATGCTCCTCCCAGCAGGGCCATAGCTCTTTTCTACAGCAGGACATTGGGCTGTTCCTTGCTGGCACTTGGAGGAGAAAGTTTCATGCTACATTAAGGAGTGTCTTCTTGGCCAAAGGAAAATCTTTAAAACTGTATCTTAAAAGGGGTCATATTCTGCACCGTGCATTGGGGCCTGGGGCTACCTAAGCAGTCTGGCCAGAAACCAGCTCTTCAGAAACAAACACAGACACCACCTACGTCTGTAGAAGAATAGGCTAGGAAACCTCCCTTGAAATGAGATAGGGAAAACACAGCAGAAAGTTAGTCTCACATCTTCCATAGGAGATAAACATTGTTTAAGGAGATACCTCACGGCTCTTGGATTTATCAAGGCTAGCTATAGAAATGGCCTTTCATGTAATATTTTACCTGGAATTAGAAATTACAAGAACCTTATGGATGCCAGGCATTCAGGTAGGTATTTTTTTTTAACTTTGTAGATGTTGGCTTCAGATACTGGTAGGGTTTTAAGCTAGTTAGACATTCCAGTGTTTTTACTGGTCCCTAATGATAACCCTAAATCAGTGGATTTGATAACCCTAAATCAGTGGATCATATTTTATTCTGGCATAAAGGCTTCTTTTTCCTCAACAGGTTGTATTCTGATTTCTTTCTGTAACATCGTTTGAATAACTTTGTTTAATGACTCTAGTTAATTATCATGTTAGCAAAGCTAACCATTCCACAAATCCCAGAATCATCTGTAGTGGCTAAGGTACTTATAATGCAAGCTCTCCAGTACAGTAGCTGATTTTAATGCTAAGTTACACAATTTTGTAATCAGCTTTCCCCTCAGCTCTCAGCCACTTTCAGGAATGTTAGATGAATACCATTCAGCTCTGCTTTAAGACAATAAAGCCTGGTCTTACAGGCTCTGCCTTCACTACAGTTTTAGCTGTGGCAGTCAGAATCAAATATTAGGGAA
>NW_009714452.1:50882-66574 GCF_000703405.1 Apaloderma vittatum
AATGTTAGCCAGGATTGATCCCATTAACTGCAATACTTCTTGCTTGTTGCAAGCTGAGCTGTAAACTAAGTGGAGCTATAAATGAATCTCACTCTTAACCACTTGGAAAATTTTTTAAACTCAGTTTATTCTCATATGTGCTTACCAGGGACTATAATTTTCCAGAGAGAATTGTTTTCACTAACAGGGTTACTCCTCTAAAGCAGATGGTGGTGGATGAATTTTTTTTCCTTTTCCTCTCTGCTGGACAGACCCTTGTGAGAGATTACATTTTAAACTCACGAAACTGTACAGTCTCAAGTCCTTTCCTCAATCATGAACCCCTCTCGCAGTTCAAAGAGCAACATTTCAAGGGTTTCACTTGCCTCTCCCCTCAGCCTCAGCAGAAGTTTGCAAAATCGTTTTGAACGCTTTTTTCTTCACAACAGATCTAAAGACGTCCGATACTTCAGTAATCTGGTAAATAGCAAATAAAACTCTCGGGCATACTCCCTTGATACTTCCACTACTTTGAAAGACAAAGGCAAATTGACTGCCAGATGAGAGTTCTCCAGTACATAAATCCTTGTCTGCAAAGCCACAGAAACTTTGCACAATGCCTTTATCTTTCCTCTCTTTGACTGTGGTGATATAATGGGAACACTGTGTTCAAACAGCTATTTGCTGGAAAAACTGCAAACACTCCAAAAAATTAAACCTAGCACAATCGCATTGAGGCTAATGAAAGCTGGGAATGTTACAGAGGTGACGCTCTCCATCTTCGCGATGAGGGTGCATTATGGGACCTGTCATTCCCTACCACTCCTGGCTGCCAATCTACTGTAGGGAGCAGTGCTAACAATACCCAGTGCCTTCCCGACCATGAGGTTCGTGTCACAAAAGGGCATGACGGGCGGACGAATGGGGAGGGACAGCCGGAGTGAGAGAGAGAGAGTGCAAAAACACATGATGCCACTTGAGTGGGGCTGGTGGCCTCTCTCTCTTGGGGCATTGATAACTACTTTAACGCATGTCCTCAGGCAGGACACTTGACACACAGGGAACCCTGGCTGAAAAATGAACGGGAACGGGTGCTTTTGTCTGTGTTGTCAACTATGGTTATGATAAACTGTTATACAATTGCTTTGGCTACCTGCTTCTCCTCCCACCTCTAACAGAGACGAGCCAGATGCACAGACTGGCAGAGTATAAAATACTTTTTCTAGGAACTGAACAACCATAAAAATATCATTTTCTCCAGCATTTATGTGAAAACCAGTAAAAGCAAAGCTACCTGTGACAAGTATGTTAAAGAAGTGTTATTATTTGCTGACATGCATAGAATCATAGAATGTTTTGGGATGGAAGAGACCAACCTCCATGCAGTGAGCAGGGACATCTTTACCTAGATCAGGTTGCTCAGAGCCTTGTCCAACCTGACCTTAAATGTTTCCAGGGATGGGACTTCTGCCACCTCTCTGGGCAACCTGTTCCAGTGTTTCACCACCCTCACTGCAAAAAACTTCTTCCTTATATCTAGTCTAAATCTACCCTCTTTTCATTTAAAAGTGTTACCCCTTGTCCTATTGCAACAGGCCCTGCTAAAAAGATTCTCCTCATCTTTCTTATAGACCTCCCCCTTAAGTATTGAAAGACTGCAATAAGCTCTTCTCAGGAAAGGAAGGGAATTGGTATCTATCCAGAATTTGCTTACTTCCTCAACCCTTGACTGTAACAGCTGAAGGTGTCCAGTGTCGGGTGTCAGAGTTCAAGAGGGTATCAAATACGAAGCATTGTTCAGCACATCATTAATCTCCCGAGGAGCTCCATCTGCGGCGCACAGCCCTGCACACTGGCAGCCAGCAACAGCAGAGCAGAGCTGATGGCAAGCGCTCACAAGCGAGATGACTGGAAATCTGGGGTGAAAAATATTAAGCTCTGACCAGGTTGGACCGAAGTAGGACGCAGCTCAAGGTGAAGTGATGTGACATAAACTAATTAGAGCCACTCTTGGGAGTATGATGAGAGACCTCTGAACTGGGTGAGGAGCCAGTCTCAGCAGTTAGTGGTGGTAGGAAGATTTTCACTGATCTTAGGGTACTTTGAATTTGGTCCTACGTGAGTCATCAAGTTTTATATTTTCAAAAGGCTCTCAAAACTGTTTTAGGAAATGATGCAGGCACTCAGCAACTGAAGTCATGAAGGAAGTCAGTGTGAGACCCACGGGATGACCTCAGAGAAAGGGAGTTATCGAACACCGTGACAGATCTTGTATCTTGGTGGGCTTACGGCTGAAGGCAGTGCATGTTTTCAGTGTGGTATGTTAAGAGAAACCAGCACTTGAGCTCCTCTGTTTCAGATACACTCATCCAAACAAGCTTCCTCCTCCTGCTTTACAAAAAGCCAGGGTCATACAAGGGTGATTCATCTACCTGACAGCTCAAGCATATGGATGCAACAACTGATGCTAGAGACTCCTGATCCAGGCAGCCCAGAGAAGAGGGGCATGCATTAGATGGCCTTCATGGGTGCACACACAAAATAGATGCTCAGTTACCTACCCACAGATAGGTGGTCTGCCTACAGAAAACCAGTCACCTATAGTGATGGAGGATTAGTAACTAACTCACTTCTTCAGCCCATGAACATGTTGGCTACCTGTGAAATTTGTTCCCAGTTCTCTGAGATTCTGGGTAACTCTCTCAAGACTGAGAGCCTTTTCTGACAAAGCTTGTAGTGGAGTATTTAGCATAGAGCTTGGGCCTCTTACATCATCTTAATTCAAAAGCTAAAGAATAGCAAGACGTCTGCCAACTAGCTGAAATAAAAACAGCAGCAGCAACCACAGTTACCATTCATTCCCATATACACCGCAGCTGTGTGCAAGGCATTCTGCAGCTCCTGCGGCCAACAGCTCCGGTGCCCCGTGCAGCACAGTCAGGTAGCGGGCAGGATGGATGCTGTGCCAGGCCACCATTTCAATTGATGCACCACAGTGGTCTCTGGCTTTCTGGGGTCAGATGAATGGAAAATTCACTGGTGCATGGTCCTCCATGTTCCAGCGTGGTAGCAGGACCCTAATTAAGGCTGTAAAAGTTGTTGAGTTTTTAATTTCCAGATCCCCTCTAATTCACCCATCATGCTCTTCCTTATCTGCAGGCTCAGTGACTAGTTAAGCTTTACTCCAGCTGAGTAGCTGTGGTGGGAGTTGGAAGAGAGATCCCACCCAGAGTTCCTCCTAGGCCAGATGAAGAGAGGCCACCGGGGGTCCATGTCTTGCCCCAAGTCTCTTATAATTATTTAAATGATTCTGAAGAAGCAATCCACAGGAGAGAGTAAGAAACCTATACTGTATTTCATAAATGGAAGTACTACCTCAGGACTCAGCGCCATTGTGAAAAGTGTTGTTTCAAATCTTGAAGCAGTAAAGAAAATTGAATTTGGCCTTCTAGATCCTGAAGGAGTTAAAAATTATAAGTGACAGAATAAAGCCACCATGGGTCATTTGGCTGAGTACCTTATATTCCGATCTTTCTTACAAAGAAAATGGGAGAAACAACTCCCACCCTCCCCAAATAAGTTTCTTTAAGAGAGTTTTTTTTGTTACTTTCCTTGTAACTAAATATTATAACTTGGTTTGGAGAAGTTATGAATCATTATAATATCCTCCACATTTACATTAAGAATATGGAGATATATTTGGCTTTCTGGTTTCTCTAGTGAGAAGTTTGCTAAATTGTTTACATTTTTTTCAAGGAGCAAAATCTGATGGAACAAAATGTAGTGGAAATGAGGTTTTCATGGAAATGAGGTTTTCATTAATGGTTCCAGCGAGGAAGAAAATTTTCAATAATCTATATTACAAGCACATAGTAATGCTATAACTTAAAATAATTAAGTAAAGGATGCATAATCCATTGTGGATTACACTGGCAAATACGTTTATGTATATGTTTGTAGCACAACCGATGCTTGATACTGATTAAGGGTATCTGAATTCACAACAATAGGAATGTTTGAGAATTGTTATTACGATGGCAGCCTGATGCACAGAGAAGTTTACTAATACACCAGAAGTTTACTAATCGCAACAAAGCGGACAGCAAAAGACTTTGGTATATATTAGATCCTTCTTCCTTATTTATTGGAAAAAGATGTGCTCATTAACAGTGAGAATTTCTTCTACCCCAAGCCTCTTTATAGCTTTCTAGAAATCTTAACAAGAGAGAATATATTTCTGTATGAGAGTACACTTATTTCCAAGTATTCAAACTGTGGGCTAATTAACTTTGTCCTTAATCACACATGAGGGACGATTCCATCTCCTAAGTTGCAGAAGAGGTGAGCACAAGAAAGACAGAAAAACTTTTGTAGAAGCAGCAGTACATTACAAAGCCACATGCTCCAAGGCTCCTCAGACTGTTAATCCACAAGCACCTTAGCCCATTTGAAGGCGTAAGTATTTTACAGGCATTTTACATGTCTCTATTCATTCTTGGATATTCAGCCTACCAAGTTTTACAGTCCCTCAGCATCTAGTGAGCTCAGAGGGCAGCAGAGCTTTAAGAAGAAGAGGATATTATCCACAAACTGGACAGTATTACATCCAATAGCTACCATATGGCAACATCAATCACCTCTTCTTGCGGATTTGGGCAAGATGTAAACCATCTTGCCATCTTGGAGGAAAAAGTGAGAAAAAAGAAAGAAAAAATCATGTTTGGCAGGCAACCTTTACTGAAGACTGAAATGGTTCAATGCAATTCTCAAAGAAAGCAAGTCAGCTGAGTTGCACTGAGGTGGTATAAGTCCATGTAAATTCAGCAAGACAGCTCCTCACTGGGTGTAACTTCTCAGAAAAATGGCTCAGCAAGAGAGAGTGCGTCTACTTTTCTTAAGTTCTCCATCTTACTATCATTTACTCTTGGTTTGCTTCCTCCACCATTTACTCTCGGTTTGCTTCCTCCCTGCAGATGCTCAAGGCCTTATGTGTTAAGTTCTTGAAGAAAGGGAAGAAAATACACTGTTTATCTACCCAGCTATCAAGAGAGATTGCCAGGCAATTATCTGCTGGAACCAGTTAGTCTCATTAAGAATGTGCAAGCTTCTACAACAGCTGACACATTCTCCAAAAGAAACATTCATTGTCAGATCACCTTCTAGGTCATCATCGCTGGGCGCAGGGATGGCACCTCATACACAGCAACAAAAGCCAGTCAGCACTTTGCCCAAATGTGCAGCCAGCACTTCTGTCTGAATAAGTCTTTCCAGTTCCTTCCTGCAGCCCTGGGGAAAAAAAAAAGAAAAAAAAAGAAAAAAAAAGAAAGAAAATAAAAAAAAAGAGAAGTAGTCATTGTGCAGGCAGGGAGAAAAATAACCCGTGCCTAGCACCTGTGCAAGGGCTCAGAGTGCAGTACTCTTATTCGAGTTTGCAAATAAGGGCTGCTACTGTGGCTGCTGAACAAAAGGAGCTATTAAGATAAGGGAAACTCTTGCTCCCTTTCCTGCCAGCTGAGCAGCATCCTTATCCCTTTCGTACCTCGGGACCCTCCCTGTCCCCAGCTGGCTGTGCCCACCACCGAGGCAGGGGCGAGCTGCTTGGCAGCCCAGGGTTGGAGTTCAACATTTCCTCCCTTCCTGATCTCATTAGCATGAGATTCAGACAGAGCTGCTCCATTCAGAGCCCTGGCCTCTGCTTGGTTTGGGGGTCTCTAATTCCTGTTTCTGGCAACCAAAGAGAAAGCGGCGGGTGAGACTATCTGACACTGCTCCTTTCTGAGGGAAACAATGACTGCTGGTAGTCCAGTAAAATGCCATCAGCTAACGAAGCTCTTAAGAAAAGTACACGTTGATGTTTTGGTAAATCTACATCCTCAGGAGGTAGTATTTCTCCTCCCAGAACAACTCTGTGTGGCGCAGCAGACAAGGAGGTAAACAGCAGTCATCCCAGGGTTTCTGCTTCTGTCTAACAAGTTGCAAATAGGTAGAAATGGAGAGAAGGATCACACGGAGATTATAGTGCTTTAAAATCCGATCTCTTACCATGTGTAACTATCCCTTTTCAACACTGGAATGAAAAATCATTCACAATGATGTTTTAAAGCATATATATATATATATGCACACTATATATATTTATGCAGTATGCTTATATATACACTATATAACTATATAGCATACACGTATTTTAAAGGGATTTACAAATGTCAACTAGTAACTCCTCCTGAAGATTAGTGCTTTGTAGCATTTGGAGAAAGAAATGAGGAAGTAACAGACATCTATGAAGGTGTGACTCTCCTTTCTCTGTAGCTGTAAATGAAGTCAGCATCTGGCTTGGATATCCTTGCATTCTTCTTTTATTTCTAAGATAAGAAAATAGATGATAAAACAGTTATGTGACTGATATGCAGATCTCCTACTGTCTAGTTCCTGGGAGGTAACTGAGCTAAGAGCTGGAAAGCCCAGGTTCTGTGCCTGGCAAGCCAAAGTGTTGTGCATGAATTTGTCTCCTTCACCTACTTGGACTGTGGATCTGCTCGGGAAGGGACCTTCCCTTAACGTGTGCACACTGCCTGGCATAGTGAAACAAGATCGTGCAGTGTCATTCTCCATCACATTGCACTATATGTTGCTCATGCATGACGTTAATACAGTCTGTACACTCCGTGCACTCTACTAATAGACTAGTATGCTATACCGTGTTATGCACAGCACCTAATTTCTGGGTTTACGTACATAGATCTCACTTAAGAGAGATGAGCGTCTTGACATTCTCATCAGGACAGATCAGGCATGACAAGTGATTATGTTGCTCAAGCACTTGACCTTCTTCTTCCAAAAACTATTGGAGATTTATTTATTTTGCTTTGTTTCCCAGCCTTTGTTCCCTAAACCAAACACAATCACCTCTCTGTACCTATGTATCCATATCAGTCTTTTGCACCTCCTGTAGGTTTCCTTTGCTTCTTCAGTCCTGCTTGTCTTTGAAATGTTACAACTGGCTTTGGAAAAGGGCATTAGCTTCTAAATCAGCTTCTCAAAGGAGCAAATCACTGGTGAACCGACCTTGTCCCTGAGAGGGAACTTCCGAGAGGAAAATGCATTTGTTCCTTAAAATCACACTACCTCTGTTGTTGCCATTAAACTACTGGATAGGGATCTTTCGACTGCCCTTCTTTCTAGGACAGTTGCTTAAAGGCTCCTTGATCCCAGAAAATAGTTAAAAGAAGTTGCCACTTTTATCTCCATTGGTATAAATCCCCTCCTTTCCCAGAGGAACTGAACCTCTCCATTACTCCCAGCTGTGGGTGTGTGTGCCCATACCCCTGCCGCAGCCCCTCTTTCCACTCCACAGCTCCTACTCACATCAAGGCGCAGCTTTTTGCTATTTAAATAGGCTCCACGAGGAACAACGTTGGTTTCAAGCTTTAAACAGAAAAGCAATCTTCAAAGCAGCCCAGAACCTGCTTCGGGTATGAATGTGGAGGGATGGAATAAAGAGCGTGGGAGGTATGGTATTATTTTGGAAACAGGGAAATCCCAATTTTATTAACATCTCTGAAGAATACAAATCTTTCTGCACCTGGGGTTTTCCCAGGTGGGATGGGGAAATGCATTTTTTCCATTTGATAAATACCTGGATATCTCGCCAAACTGAAGAATTCAGGTAAAGCAGAGTGCTTCCAGTCCAAAACCTACCTGCTTATGAAATAGGCTGCACTTCATTTGGGAATCATGTGCTTCATCACTACGCAGATTTAGATTTTGCTTTGTCTTGTCTGTCAAAATGTCACACGTTTTTCTGTTACATGACTTGCTAGCAAAAATATATTGCAAAAAAAGTTTATCATTTGATGCCAGCTTACACAGATACATGAAGTCTGGTGCCTAACGAAGGCTCAAGTGACACCTAGGAGTTTCCCACAGTCATGGTGGAGTTCTGAGTCTGACCCAGCAATTCCTGTCTTCTTCTTGCCCCCTTGGCACCATTATATAGGACAGATACATCTGATTAACTGAACCAAGGCTAGTGGCCAGTGTGGGACTTCACTAAGGCACATCACCCTGCATGGAAACTTGCACACACCCCCAGGTGTTGCCACTGAAGACGGCAATTCTTTGTTTTGCTGCTGCTTCCCAGAATGTGCACAGACCCCAAGCAAATGTCATTCTCTGTATCTTCACATTGTAACATAACACCCTAAATCCCATCTCACCTCTCAGGAAAGGGAACACAGGACAAATTGCATAACTTACCTCACAGCCTAGTGTAACCCTGCCTGGTCCTTCATGTAAGAGGAAATTAAATAAAAAAAACACTTGAGGAGTAGGGGCTTCCAGGAACAAAGTTTTTAGTTGTAGGAGACACTTTAGATGTCACCCTTGTACTTACAGTCCATGCCTACAGCACAGCTGCCATGCACTCACAGTTCTGGGTAAATGAAATAAAGCAATAATAACAAATACATGCATTTCAATTACTAAAATGTTCCCATACACTAGGCCACAAGCTTAAAAACTCCATCTGTTTATTTAATTGCAGTTTACCAGGATCATGGTAATTAGAGATAAAACAGATCTGTTAGATTATCCAGTTTATTTTAGCGCAAGAGCGGTAACTTAATAAGACATATTAACATATTAAATTCATCCTGCCCTAGATCTCAGCCAAAATGCTGAAGAGATAAGATACGTTAGTGCAGTGTGCCATCATAATAAAATGGTTGATATCTGCTTTATTTTGGCTTGCAGTGCTACTGTGAGTCATGTTAAGAAAAGGCTTTTTTTGTCCTTGTTTTACCTGTAATCTGAACCTTGCTGCATTGTTCAGAACACCTCCTGACCACATTGCTCTAGATGTAATTAACCAAGGCACAGGGGTTTGGATTCCTGATGCAAATAATCTCCCATAAAAGTTACTCTGGATCAAACTGATATTTCCCAGAGCACTTGCAATAGTATTTCATTCCGAGCTACAGGTTGCAGCTGGTCTGTCTCTCACTGTGTGCTGCTAAGTGCTTAGACTGGCACTTTATTATCAGAATAGAACAAATCTAGGCTAATGTGTGTAGTATAAAGAGTCCCAGGGAGCCAGGGCTCCTCATTCTCCAACCATTCTTTCCAGGTTTTCTGCTGTTGCACTCCGGATAATTGCAGTTTAATTGGGTGACATGAAATGAAAACTGTGTCCACATTATCCAGGATTATCTCTTTTTCCTGAAGCCTGCCACCAATTGAAAGGAGCCCATTTATCAGTCCAAAGAGCTGTGCTCAGTTGCTTTTACGAGCTGGGAAGAGTGTGAGAACAGGCTGGAAATGGGAGAAAAGGACTTGACAGCTAAGAAAAATTATTTCAGTTGTTTATCACGAGGAAAGTTTATCTGATTCTTTACAAAATGATATGGAGGCTCAGAGTGTCAAGCCATGAGTAATGAACATTGACCAAGTTTGCTTCCTCAACTTGATGTGCTCAAACACTGCCTCCCTTTTGTGTGGGCACAGATCAACTTTAAAAGCTTCTTTCAGGCAGCATGAATGCACTTCATTTTACCAAAAAGAACTTTGTATTGATAGCTAGGAAAAAGGAAGGTTGTTTTAAAAGGAAGGGTAGACAATCAGGACAAAATGAAGAGCTTTCAGTTTCCATTATGAGCATGTCGCCCTATTCTTCTCAGCTGTTTATACATTCCCAGCACAATAATGCCTCTTTGCAGTAATATGTTTCCCCTTTTACACTATTCATATTGAAAAAAGCCCTCACATCATGACCACAGTAATAAATACTATAGAAATGTGGGTATAATGTCAATTTGCATTCTGTGAGAAGATCAAGGTAAACCTAAAGGCCAAAAGAATATTCCACTAATGCTCATTCATCATTCTACAGTTCCAGGTAACAGAAGGACCTTGTCACTACACCGCACACCCTTTCAATTGCTAGTGCATCTGTGTGAATATTTTAGTCTAATGCAGTGATTGTTAAATAGAAAGAGCAGTCTTTGAAATTGTCTACTGCACTCAAATCCCTAGCTGCTCAAGGTCTGGGCAGGAGTGGTTTCTATTCAGAAGGAAATAGAAGGCTTTAGTTCAGTAAGCACACTGTGTGTGAAAGCAACGGAAGATATTAAGAGTTATTAAATTAAAGTTTGCAAAGGAAGAACTCACGAACTATAAATGGCTACTGTAAATATATTGTAAATACCTCATGTAGATGAATGAAACCATAGTAGTTGCCCGGGCACTTCTGATTTTAAATCCAACCAAGAGAAGGGATTTAAATATTAATAAATTTCCCTTTTCCATCACTTATGCCTCCCTAAAATCGTTGGTCAGCTGTACTGATTAACACTTACAGCACACCTCTAAATAGAGACACTCTTCACAAGTACACAAAGAGAGAGACAGAGCATAGCTGGCATTTCAGCCCCCTTGCTTGCACACTGGCCTAGGTCCTGCTCTGTGTATCTAAAACACTAATATCGAAGCTGATCCTGAGCCCGTGTACAACAAACAGAAAGAGCTTCCCTCATATGAGTGGCCCTGGCATCAGCCCACTCCATGTATCTGTGTGCTGAGTGTTCTCCAAGAAATATAAGAATAGCCAGAGCTTGTGCTTCTAATTTTTTTTAATACTAAATTAACTTAAGCCAATCTCTAACTGTTAAAAGAGGGAACAAGGGTTAATGCAAGGGACATTATTCTGTATTTGCCCACTGGGCATTTATGCACCTGTCTTTGGGGTTTCGGGTGCCTGCTGTTGTGAGAGATGTGCTGCTGGACAGGGTGAAGCTCGGGGCAGATCCTGTGTGACAGTTTTCATTTGCCTGATCCTGCGCTAAGTGATGGTGTTATCAGTGTTTGGAAAGGGAGAAGTACAAATGCTTTAGGATGGCACAGACAAGGGTGTTTAACCTCAGAAAAACTGGTGAGAAATCATCTAACCTTAATGCAACCAACTGTAACATGAAACCTGTGCCTGAATGGTGGCTATTTATTTCATGGAAATCAAACTTCATATTCAGCCATAGCGCCTCTAAATTCTTCTCTTCCTCTTCCTCTATCCTCTGTCCTAAACCATCAGGCCCCTGGTTTAAATAAAGCCTAGAGGAAGCATAATCTATTCTACCTTTTTAGAGGTTAGCTGTGGAGGCAAACCACAAAGGAGGTGGAATTTCATATGGTATGTGGAGGTGTTCAGATATTTACTAATAAAGTGTCACAGAACAAACATTTTGACAATGAGGAGCATAAATTGCATACTGCTGAGAGAATGTATTTTTCATATTCACAGATTGCAGTTTGACAACTTGTGTGAAATAGAATCCATTTCTATACTGTCTCATGCAAATTTATGAGAAAACTTATATATCCTAAACATAAAAAAAATACACTGCAAAATAATTCACTTTTCATTAGAGCATATAGCCAAATACAGGGAGGTGAAACTTTGTCCATTGAAAATGAACACCCCCCCAGCTGAGTGAAGAACATTTATCAAGGCAGTATCTCTTTTTGTGAACAACAGATTGTAAAAGTTATTCCCTCCTCCTTATCTGTGACTGTCTGCTTTTTTTGTTTGTTTAAGATCTGTGGGAATTGTTTGTCAGTCAAAATTATATTATAATTTGCCATCTCTTTATGGATCCATACTTTCTGTATGTGAGAATCATGGAGGTCAGAGTATAATCCCCCAGCTCAGGACACACAGCATTTTTTTTTTTCTGAGCCACAAGGAATTAAAAGAGAAAGTCGGAGCCAACAGAGGAAACAAAATGCAATATCACAAGGCTGTTCTTTACCAGCTGGTGAGGATTAGGGGTTGCCCAAAATCATAACTTATGGCTTTTTCTTTCACCTTTGTTTCTACCAGCAGGTGCTTTGCTGTGGAAATGCCATGGGAAGCAGGTCATTAACTTTAAGAGCTGACAGTGTGCAGGGAGGCTCAGCTGACTTCCCATTACAAAGCCTTTGGGAATACTCAGGTGATGAATGCTGCAGCAACAGGAGATAACACCACGAGGTCTAAGAACGTGGCCCAGGAGCCTAAATGCTGCTTTAACACAAATGGAATGGGAAGCCCAGTGACTCTGCTGTGTGATGACTGATTTTTGCTTGTGGGTTTTATTCTGATCGAGGTGTGCAGCCTGTTACATGACCAATGATGAGAATTTTACTTTATTTTTTATATATGTTTCACTAAGAGCTAAGCTATCTCTATGCCATTGTATTTCTCTCATATAGACGACATGCAGTTATCTGTAAATATGCTCTAACACATTCCCTTACTCTCATTATTCAGCAAAGAAATTCTATTTTATTTGATACACTCCATCTTAGTAAAAAAAAGTAAGTTGGCCTATTCACTCCACTTTGATAAGATATCATCTGAGATTAAAAGAAACCAGTTCTGGTATTATGGAGGACGGGGAGTAAGATAACTGTAGGGAGACACCTATTTTAGCTTTGTAGATGTCAGCATCACAGGTTTTACTAGCCCAGATTTTGTCTTTTTAGACAGAATTTCCTTAAGTTTCTATTTTACCAAGGACATCGATCTTCAAGAACATTAAAATCTTTCATGCGTGTTTCCACGTCTTAACAAAATTTAGCTATTTTTCCAAATGCATTTATGTAAAATCCTTTAACATTCTAATTTCACTTACAGAGCTCCAGAGAATACGCTATTATCCAAGATAGCCCCACCAATGACAATGAAAGATTTGTTGTGTTGGCAATCTATGTATTTGTAAATAAAGAACCGTGTGTCTCTTGATACAGAAAAAAAATATACGCATATTTCCTCCAGTCTTTAATTTTGAATGACTTATGTGTCTAAGATGTGTTTTATTATGAAGGGAAGTTGCACTACCCTCTGTTTTGCCGAGCTATCTCTACTTTTAGCTTGGTTATCTTTCCGTTTTAGTTCAAGCTGACATTACTGAGAGGAAGAGAAAGACATAATTTGCCTCTTTCCATAATGAATTTTTATAACTTTGCTTTGACTGTACCTCAAGTCCATGGCCTGTCTCTATATATACTCAGCATTTTAATTAGAGTTTTAAGGGTCACTCACTGAGTAGGTGTGAAATGACAGGACTGCACTTAAGAAAAGAGACACTATTCCAATTTCCACTTACATGAAGGGTTGCCTCAATTTTTTTTAGTGATTAACATGTAGACTCAAGTGTGGAGTAAGGAAATCACAGCAAGAACAGAATACTTATCTGTAACATTTATAGGTCTTTAATGAGACACCAGCTTTTCTTGTAAGTTATCCTGACTTTCACCTGGTGTAAAGCAGATGATTCGTCAGTTTCAGAAACATTTGTTGATCATACAACAGGTGTGATATGTTTCACAACATGTCTCATCTGCCTTCGTAGTTGGCTCTTCACTAGATTTCATGCAAACTGCCTTCAGATAAATTATGGGTGCTTCATGGAATCTGGCATGGGAGGCACATCCAGGAGGAAGACAGTCAAAATAAAGTGAAGAAAGAAAACTTCTACAAGAGCCTCAGTTGCAAATTCCGCTTTTGGAGGAGAACTCTATACAAGAAAGACTGGCAGATCATTTAAGCTAGAGCTTCTCTAGACCTGTAGTTTGGCTGTGGATTCTGATTCTAACTCACCCCCTAGCAGTGTCAAGTAAACCAAGGTATTTCCAGAAGTGGGGGAAAAACGCATCTGTACTACTGTACAGGACTTTGGTAGCACCTCATTTTAAGTGTACAGTTTTAGGCATAACAATCATGAAAATTTAGTCCTACACAGTCAGAGAATGATTAGTAGGAAAAGTGAATCTGTTCTCATATAAAGATTAGAAAAGACCAGCTTCATTAGCTGCATATAATAATGCCTGATTGATCTCTACTGTTGATGTTTACCCCTCTGACATACTTACAGAGCAGAGTTGCTTCACATAAAGAGAATGTTGGCAAAAGAACAAATAGATATAACTGTCCATGGGTAAACTTCTCTGCTGTCAGAATGCAGAGGGTTTGGATCAACCTTTTATTTGCAAGGGGGTAGGTAAAGTACTAGCAACACCTGAGATGGAGTTCTGTGATCTTATTACATAGATTATGTGGTCTGTGTGCTTGCAATAGCAGAAGACTGAACTGAATGACAGGTCCCTACCTGTCATATATTCCTGTATCGCCTTCCTTGTTTTCCATATTTTATTTCCTTCTTGCTTTTTCGACTCTTGCTTGCAAGATGATAGGCAATTTAGAGAAGAAACGAGGAAATGGTACTGTCAGTACCCAGGGATCTGAGTAAGCAGCCAGCATATTCTGCAGTAAGCAATGACACTACAAATATCTAGACACTGTATTCGATTAGTGGAAGGTGCTTTGGGTGTCACTTGTAATGGCATAGAGCATATCTGTGACATGAAAGGGCAAGAAGATGTGTCTTGTCTAGATTCAGTCAGCTATATTCATCACGGGCAGTGAAAACTCAAGATGCTGAGGCATCACCTCATCCAGTTCACCAGGAGAGATAAAACAATCAAGTTCCCGCTTAACATTTATACTCCAGACACCTATCAAATAGGAATTGCACTGAAATCAGCAATCCTCTAACAAATAGCCCGATAGACCACAAATCTTATGGTATCTCATTTATGTGTACATGCCAGAGTTGTCATACTTGTTTTAAACTGTGAAATTAATAAATCAGGATTTGAAAAGGCATACATTATAGTTGGTTTCAGATAACAATATTATGAGTTAGAGATGAAAGGGAACAGGTTGGCCAAACATCAATCCATTCCCAAACTGGTCTCTGTTTTTCTTCAAAAAAAAAAAAGAACGCATTTATCCTTTTTCATCCAATTTCACATTTTTAAAGAAGATTTGAAGGCAATAATCTTTACAATTCTATGTGTAGAAGGTAGCCCTGCTCACTCCCTTCATCTCAACTAACTACAACTATCTAAAGTGAAATTCAGTTCCAGATCACAGGCATTGAAATTTAAAGCTCTACGGTGTTGAGGTCTAATGTAAGCTAGATCTTTCCAGGCTCCATTGCATTCGATGGAGATCATGACTGAGATGTCACTACAGAGACATAAATGTCTAGTGTCCTTTGAGCCTGCAATAACATATCAGAGATATCTTCATTGTGCCAACAGATATGACTAGGACTATTGGATACTAGGAGAGGCAGCTTTATGAGGGCTACTCCAGTTGCCTCAATTTAGGCAGCTGAATCCCACCTCTAGTCAGTGCAGTCAGTGGTGTCTACAAGAGTCCTTACTGCACCCTGAAGATACCATGCTGAGAGATGCCTTCCATTCAGCCACCGCTAAGACCGCAAGGACCTTCTCTTTTTTCAGTCCCCTATGCTTCCCTACTCCTGAAACTCCACTGAAACACCGCCACATGTTGCACAGCAGCTCACAGCTAACATGATCAACCCCCACTGGTAATCTTTATTCCCACTACACCGCTAGCTCCCTTTTTGTTGAAAATACCCCCTCCCCTGTTTCCTTATTCAGACATGGAGCATGGAGCCATCCTTCATTTTCCCTGTCTGCTTCCTGCCATACCTGCACTGTCGCAGTGCTTGACTGTTTCTCTTCTCAGCAATGCACTTAAGACACCTTCCTATAGCTAAGGTACTTATCCACATAATTTCTGCATTATTCTTTAACACCTACATTATGCACTCCAGTTCTGAGCACTGCTACTGTTAAAAAACCACACTCTT
>NW_009714452.1:66605-69388 GCF_000703405.1 Apaloderma vittatum
ATCATTTTGCATCCTTCCAGTCTTCTCCTTTGACCCCAGCTTCTAACAAAACGGAGTGGAAATATTTCATGCTGATCTTTCCTGTATCTCAGGCTTTTTTTCTTTTCCCTGCCATATTCCTCTTCATTCTCTTCATTTCAGTAGTACCAGCCTTGCAAGTTACTTTATTGTTTTCTTCCACACACATCGCTGTATCTCTTACCAGGTAGTGTTTGTAGTGCCCTTCTACCCCTCTACTCCATCAACAGAATTCTGAAAATAAATTTTTATGGAACACCCACAAACATTACGTCACACTGAGAATGTTCACTGTCCTTGTGCTGTGCCCTGGATGTTGATGGACGAGATTGGCTATTTGCCATACATAAGGCTAGGGTGGTCACTCCAGTAGGAAGCAGGCTCAAATTGAGGAAGTAGCCCAATAGCATGGACAACTAATATTTTTTGATGAAAGTCATGGAATGCTTCATATTCTGGAATGAGTACTGGGTAGTACAAGGGCTGGCACTGCCTTGTTACGACCTACCTTAGTGATCAAAGGTCATCCCTTTCCCCCAAGAAGCCACTTCAGTGTTCTGATAGAGAAAACATACAAAGAGAGTTATTGAAACCATACTGAGATCGCCCTAGAAGCCATTTAAAGCTGGGCATATGATGGAGTCCTTATAGGCTTGCAGTGACATCTCTGAGTGCAATAGGTTAGAGGTCAGACAACGTGCATTAATGCTATCAAGAAATTTGCAGATGATATTCATAATAAATAACTGGTTTTAACAGCACTTTCTTAGCCTGTAAACTCATCAGGACAGGGATTGCATTAGTCTTTATAAACTACCTAGATGAGACCAGAAGATACTTTTTTTTTTTAAAAAATATTAGAGCAAAGTAATTTAACTCCAATTTAAAAGTTCAGATGGGCTAGGCAAGTAATAAAATAACGTTGCAGCTACTACAAATGAATCTTGTGCTCCACCTTGTCTTATTTTTATTATTTATGACAGTACTACCTGTCTTTCACTCTGGGCTCATTAACAGTTTGTCATCCCAGGAAGCACCTCCAGATTGCTGACTACCACTTGGGAACATCGGAAGAACAGGCTGTTCCCAGTCTGTGCTTCCCCAGTTACGAGCCACGCGTGCTGGAACAGGACTTTGGCAGCCCAGGAGAATAGTTAGGTATGGAAGCATCCGAAAGACTGCAGCTCCCGTGTGCCTTGGTTTCTAGCACTTTTTAGAAGCTTTCTACCACTCTGGAGCAAAGCTGGTTGCTTGTCTCAAGCTTGCAGTGTGGAAATGCACATTATCACACACTTAAGCCTCTGCGTTGCAGGTACTGTCCAGAGACCACCTTGCTACAAAAAACCATGAAGAAAGTCAAGCAACCTAGGAACTCCATTCTCCCTTCTAGACTTTGCCTTTAGTGGGAGCATAGCACTTGGGGAATATCACATCTCATCTGTCCTCTGCCAAGCAGCCAGTGTTGCTCTGCTTGAGCTGGGACCCTCAGGTCCCAGTATGTGGGCTAACACATTTTAAGGAGGGAAAGAATGGGCTACAAAGCCCCCTGCTCTGAGTGTCAGTTACACAGCAGATATCTGTGGGTTATCCTGGAAAACAAGGGACATGGGAACTTCCTCTGCCACCAGCATCACTTCATGTTTCATAAAACTATTCTGTTCCTTTTTAACAAGTGGCTCATTTTCCCACATCTAATTGCTACACTGGAACTTCATGACTCTCAAAAAATCCTTTGGCTTTCAGCTGAAACTTAGCAAGCAACCCTATTTATTCTTGTGCCAAGATTGTCCTTCAAATAGCCCTTCTCCCTGCCTGCACATTACTCCCCTGATGTGTAGAGAGCAGCTGCATCCCACCTCGGCTTTTTTTTGCTGGGCCAAGTAAAATAAGGCACTTGTAATATCTTCTTTTAAAAGAGGATCTCCATTTTCCCAGCCATCCGAGGAGCCCTCCTCAGTATTATTCTTGCCCTCTGGTGCCTTCCTTTCTCCAGCCCCTCTGCCCACAGTCCAGGTGACCAACAGCCCCATTGCCTGCACGGCAGCAGAGGCAGCAGCTGCAGCATCATGGGCTTATTTGTCTTGATTTGGCACCTCTTTCCTCTCTCTTTTACTGTTCTGGCTTTGGTATTTCTCTGCGTTTACTGGCAATACCTTGGCTGGCGCCTTTGAGCTTTTTTTCTTGGCTTTTTTAGTTATTTTTTTTTCCCTCGCTTTTTTTCTTGGCTGCTTCGCAACTGGCAGCTCAGATGTGAAGCTCTGACCAGCTGACATATCCAAGTCTTTCCCCTCCTCACTTTCTTTCAGACGGGAATCTCCAAGCTGGCAGCAGAAATTCTTGTGAGTAAATCCCCCAGTTCCCACTGTTGCATTTGCTATTGCATTTTTCATCAGACTTCTGCACGAAGCCACCCATTTTGGTTTGCAAGATACCCCAGTCACCTCTGAGTATTAATGATGTTGCCTAATGAGGCTGACATATAGCATCTGATGGTGCTGAGCTGATATAATTTCTACAGTGATTTATTTCCTTCAGGATTGATCTTTCCTGCGTTCTGCACTGCTGGGTGAGTGCAGCATCCTGGGTCCATGCTAGGAAGAAGGGAGGAAGGTGAGGAAGAAGTATGTCAGCCTTCTTTGAAGGTCCATCTGCACCCCACGGCAGGTATTTCATCTTCCTCCAGGTCTTTTAAATTCAACTCTATGAAGCCCAGGACCTGGAGAAAGCAAAAGCAAACAGCTTCACAGGACGACCACTGCATTCCT
>NW_009714452.1:69419-80993 GCF_000703405.1 Apaloderma vittatum
TCGGTGAGAGTAGGAGAGACTTTTGTATATTAAGCTCTGAGCTGATGCAATGGGGCAGATTCTCTGGGCTAGTGAATGATAAAGTGCTTTTCATCCTCTTAATGCTCCTTTTGGATTTTGCAGTGAGACCAAACTTCTGCAGATGCCTCTGAAACTAATCTGTATCAGGCTGCAACTCCAAATATTTCATTAGCAACTGATAACCACCTCTCAACCAGACTCAACTAAGGGTAGCAGTAATGAAGGGGACTAGTACAAAATTGCTCATTTATATGAGTTAAGTGACACAGAGGGATTATAGCATTTGAGTTCTCAGCAGCTGTGACATTGCCATTGCACTGGACTAAAGTGCTTTAATTTTTGTCATGGGATCAGGTAACTGTTCAGCAGCCATGGCTATTTGTAGCTGCAAGTATCCTGAAGTTGGTCATGAGAGGGAAGAACAAGTGTTAAAATACAGCCAGTGACTTTCTTAGCCAAATAACATCAACTTCAATGAATGTAAGACACGCAAAGTGTATTTCCAATGTACATGATATTAATTTTAATTATATTTCTAAAACTCTGGCCATCTGAGTCCAAACCTTGGCTTAAACCAGAGTCAGAAATTAGTTTGGCAGTGCCCACTGCCTGCTTCCAGATCATGAGAACTGCTCTGTGCTTTGTGCATCCCAAAATATACAGTATCATTTGAGAGCCAGTGAGGACCGCCCTGGCGAAGCACAGCCAGTCTGAAACAGCACAGGTTTTGTGGGCAGGTCTGCACATGTGAGCCCATATGGTTTTGTCCTTACCTGGACTTCCTAACCATCCACTAGCTCTGAAGTCAGAAGCCAAAATCTATCAGAAAAGGATGTAAAATCGCAGTTTGCCACCAACGGAAGTGCTATGTGAGGTGCTGCTGTTGTTGGGGTGCTGAGAGACCCAGGAGATGGAGCTCTCCTGGGACACCTACCCACCACCCTGCCCATGGGCACCTGAGCTCACTGCAAGGACACAGGAGGAGTGGAGCTGCCCCATGAAAGGGGAGGAGGAGCAGGGTGCTGCAGAGACCCCATGGCCAGCCATGGTACCCCAATGGGTGGGAGAATGGGAGTTGGAATAGGGACAGTAACGCCTAGTAGTGCTCATGGTAACCTAACTAATACAAACTTTTAATTTCTAAAAGTAAGATTTAATTTGCTCTGTCAATTTAGTTTCAAGGCACCTGATGTGTATACCTTCAGGTAAGACCAATTTTTGGAAGACAGAAGACTAGCGCATCCCTAGATTAATCCTATGTCTCTGCAGCCTCCAGCCACACCTGAAAACCTTTACCAGGACATTTGTCTTCATTTATCTGAAGTATTTAAATACCTCAGCACTCACCGTATGCTCCACTGTAAACACCGGGCAACGTCCGATTAGCTTGGAAAAAACAGAGGCAGTGGCAAGATAGCAAGCGCAGGTGGAACGACAACCAGTGTACAAATAACTATCCCGTTAAATGTGCAACTTGGTGTATTCCACTCAGTGCTGAAGAAATAACAGAACTCTGCCTTACTTGAAATAATTACAGAGACTGTTAGGCTGTTGTGTCCCTTTTCACCCTTGCTGGCTGACGGAGTGAGGGAGAGCGTAAGGGGAGGAGCAGTTCCCTGGGAAAAGCAGATCCCTCCCTGCTCCTGACATAACCTCCAGAGCCTTTCCCGAACAACTCCTCCCCGTTGGAAGGGTAGGTACAAATTCAAGACAAGATTTTCCTCAGTTGTAACTAGGCCCTGGGGACTGCTGTTAGCGCTGCAAAGTCTTTTTTGCTGGCCTAAATAAATAAAGACAAAACATGTAGAGGATGATTGCAAGAGCGGGATGCTGAGAGGCAGCTGGCACAACGTGGGGAAAAAGCACGACAAGAAAATTTGGTGTGGTAGTGTGGATTGCTGTGCTACTTGAGTGCAAATTTTTTTCCATGATAAATGTCAAACTTAGAAAAACCTAACATTCCCAAAGATAGTCTACCCTACCCTTATCTAGCTTAAAAAAAAATAATAGTTTGCCAGAAATGGAGACGGTTTCTGAGATCCTTTTCCAGGCCTATTCTCCCCAAAACAGAAGGCCCATTTTCCCTCAGCAAAGGCTTCGGGTACAGGTGCTTGGACTCTTACCTCCCATTCCTGCCCAGACACAGAAATTTCTGTTGACATCAACCAGCTCCCAGCATGATCACTTTCAAATCTGGCCTAAACTTCTCATTGATATTAACTCAAAATAACAAGTGTATCATGGTTAAAAAAACCCACCCAAACAGCGATATTGTTTTATTAAATGAAATAAAAGGTCAGAGAAAGAATTAAGAGAAAGAAACAGCAAAAGAAGAAAATTTATCTCCTGTGCTTAAGGAGCCATTCAAACTATAAATGATCTGCAGGAGTCTCTTGAAATACATTTTTCCAATCTGTTTGAGCTCCAAGAATTAGTACTTCATGCAGATCCATATTGTTGCTACAAGCACTTAAATACCCCGTTGTGTTCTGCTTATCCTGATATTGGTCCAGTTGTGTTGCTCTGCGTTAAGAGCTCTGTCAGCTCAGTCCTCCTTTCCACACACACAAACTTTATGTTCCCTGTGTGTGTTCGGTAAGGTTTGGGGAATCGGGGTGTCGTTGGGTCCCTGATTTTCCCCTTGTTGCAAAAGAAACTATGCATTATTTCATTTTGGCATTGCACAGGGCCAGGAGGAAAGGAGCTTCATTTGTGAAACACTAAGTGACATAATTTCATGCTGGGGCTATCAAAATCCTTCTCCTCAGCTTTACGATGAGGAATGAACTTTACAAACCAAGCGCTTAGTGCAGCACCCCCATACAGCTGTACAGCACGCTCCTGTCATTGCACATCTGTGACTCCGTCCAGAGGAAAGTGAATTGCTGCCCTAGAGAAAAGTTGTATTACAAACTGTTTTGTTGTGACCAGTTGTTCTCATAAAACAGCTCTTGTGTTCTGTTATAAGTGATTCCTGTGCTTTTCAGAAACCAAAGTGAAAAAAATCCTCTTGTTTGCAGGGCAGCCAGCTGATCTGATACTGTCTGGAATGGGTGGAAGAATCTGACTTCTTTCTGGTGGGACTAGGATAAAATTGACTTTGACAAAATGATCCATCAGGACCCAATTTTATCTCTTTCCAATCAGGGAATAAAATTAAAGGTATATAAATAAACCCATAACTCAGCCTTCTGTCTTGCAGATGTTAATTTCCTCAACACTTGTTGTACAGGAAGCTTAAAAACGCTGAAGTTAAATGGGATATTTTTGGCATGACTTCATTCTAATCTTTCAGGTATCATAAAAAAAGCCAGAAGATATATATGTCAGGGAAACCCCTCCGAGCTGTGCTGGGAGAAATGTGGCTCTGCCTCAGCACAGCCTTTGCACGGGAGCCGGGTGGGAGCGAACTGCTCTCTGTCACCAGGCGAGCGTGGCTATTTGACAGTGAAAAATTGCACAGTGGTTCTGGGGATTCCTGGACGGTGCTTGCATGACTGTACCCAGTACACATCGCAAACCGCTTCAGAAATCTCCTTCCAAAGGCTGTTAACCGGGGCAGGAGCCATATTCTCTCAGCTTGAGAGACCAGGTCTGAATGTGATCTGTGAAACCGTCAGGACCGTGGTCTCTAAAGGGTTACAGCTAAAACGTCTGTAGAAAATCAGCTTTAAAATGTTATACAACAAAACATGTTATTGCTGGTATTTGAGTCAGGCTTGATAATGCATTTCAGGCTAAAATATTTCTTTGATTGTCACAGAAATATGTGGAGAGCCAAGTGTTTGCTTTCAGTGTGCAGAATATATTTGGTTGCATTTCATTACCAGAGGCTAATTGTCTAAGAAACAGTTTTCACATCCAGAATTCCTGATACGGTGGGAAAAAAAAAAGGAAAAAAAAAAGGCTACTGGGAACCAAGAAGCCTTATGTTGCTGATTATTTAAGAGTGAAAGGATTAGTAGTGGCAGCGAGTACTTAGGCACTTTTTGAAAGAAATGTAGGTTAGTTCTTGGATTGACGTGGGTGCCCAGCAATCCTGCCCAACGCTGAAGTTAAAGAACCACGTGTGTACTGGCTGTTTGTTTAAAAATACCTCAACAGCCGTTTTCAGTAAAATATGGAAATTCCTTCATTCTGTAGCCGTTCTCTGTTAGATCATTAAGCATGTCAATACTGTTGAACAATCAAACGGGGAAAAAAATGGTTTAATCTGCTTATGCTGGAGTGCTTATTTATTACAATCATTCATCAACAAGACCTGAAAAAAAAGAGGGTTGATTATATCCATTGGTTAAATACCGCGTGGTACACAAATGTGACAAACACAAGAAAAAGATGGGCATCCTGCCTGATAAAGAATTACACTGGAAGTGAAAGGCTGACCTACAGTCAGCAAATGTTAATCATTTTTACACCAAAGTGAGTGTAACGTTTCTATAGGGAAATTACTTCAATCTGGTCAGTGCAAGGAGCAGTTTGTATAATCGGATTGCAAATAAGGTTTGATCACATTCCAGCTTAATCTACTCTCTGAGCACCATTTACAGCACTAAATCAAACACTGGGAAGCTGCAGGTGCTGCTTTACAGTCATTACACCCAAGGGGCAGGGACTTGGTAATAAACAGCAAATAAATTGAAGCACTGACTTGCCTGCTACGGGGCATTTCTAATTATCCTCTAGTTTAGCTGGAAATTGTCATGCTCTCACCACAGCCTATTTTAACTGCTGCTGAATAAGTGTGACACTTTTAGACTGAATTAACTGAGAATATGAAGAAATGCCTTTTTTTTTCCCCTTTTTTTTTTTTTTCTATTGTGGGATCAGAAGTAACTTGCTAAGATCTGAGGAGGACATTCTGTTTTCATGTCCCTGCACTGCAAGTAGAAACATAACAAGCCTCATATATTTTAATTATGGGCTGAAGACCTACTGAAATGAACAGCACTTGTCATGATAGCCCACATGTATTACCAAATAGGCTGATAAGTAGGGCTGCAGCCTCCCATGCTGCAGTTGATCCAGGATTGCTGGTGGTGGTATTTCCCAGAAAAGTTGATCTTGAGAATGAATCGTGATTAACAAAGCAGCATGCTTTTGTTGTGATATATTTACTAAGTTGAAGGAGAGGGAAGGAAGATAAGACCTGTAGCTTCTAAAAAAAAAAAGAAAAAGAAAAAGTTGTTTGGAAATACACATATAATTGCAATGATTAAAAGCCACAAATATCTTAGCCATTCGTGATACCTCCAGATCCTCCTACCCAGGTTTCATTCTAGTAACTTGTCAACACAAGTAATAGTCAGGAGGAATGTTGATATAAAAAGACATCTCTGCTGGGAAGTACGGCATCGTAGCAGCCAAGGTATGTAATACACCTTGATGAGAGGTGATGTGATGATCATTTTCAGTACTTTTAACAAGATGCGTGATATGCAGGTAGCCTGACAGCTGCAGTTACGAAGCTGCTGTGTAGCTCAAACCCAAAACCAAACAGCTTTCTGTGGAGTTGGGAGGTAACAACAGGTCTGACGCTAGGAAGCTTTCTGGCTTTTCCAGCTAGAAAGAAGCTAGTTGCAGCTAGCTAAGACATATACCTTTCTATTTAAAAAAGACATAATTGTGTTCATTTCTAAGACAGTCCAAATTTGTGATCATATTTTTTACCCAGATGTGATGCTTTTTATTAATATACTGTGAAACAAGATTAATAACCCTTAGGTAGATTGTTTCCCCTAATATCCTTAAAGTAGAATTTAACGAGTAGTAATAACGAATGCAATTGGATCACAGCTCTGCAAATATCCTTTATCCACTTGCTAATGAACGAGAGACAATAGAATAATCCTTGGGTTTGCATCTTTTAGGACCTGGAACAATTAATAGCTTAAATTATTTATTACAGGAAAAATGCTTAACTACTGGTTTTGCACATCTCAGTGCTTTGCCTTTAGAAGAGGACTACGGAGGAGATAGTGCTGCAGAGTGCAGCATAGCTCCTGTCATCTGAGCTGCAAATAATCTCAGCTCACTGACCTAAACTTCCAGGTTCCAAGGAGCAAAGAAGGACTGCATGGCTGCTGGGCCAAAGTATTTATTTCAGCAGGGAGTAAATGGATCTCTTCTGCTGGATAAACTCAATTGCAGACTGGAATGACAGTGGAGCAGAGGCTGCTCTAGTGCCCACTGGTATAATGTTGGAGTTTCTAAATCAGACAGGAGAGTAGGGGCAGGACGTCTCTGGAACTGTCTGCTTTGAGCTATGTTGCAGGAAGAATAGATGAGAATACAGCCCAGAAGATTAAAAAAAAATAAATGTTAAAGCCCCAGAAAGATTGAGGCCTCTGTCTCTGTTCAGTCCAGTCATTTTCCACCCAACAATTAGGTCTCAAAACTGTGTATTCGTTTGTAGATGTTATCACAGGGGCACACAATATTATCCTGACCTTAAATCTTGGGGTTTTTTCTCCCCCAGATAGCTACTGTTATTCCCAGTAGCCACAATCAGGACCACTCCACAGTAGCTGGCAACTTTATTTTATTTTTTTTCTTATGGAAATGCAAAGAATGTTCCTTTGTTACATTTTGATTTGGTATGGTATCTGCATTTAAAGTGCCTCCATGTTGTAGATGAGCTATGCTTTTCACATTATGTTCTTTCTTTTGGTTTTCAGGCAAATTAATTAACATGATACAGAAAAGGGAGAATACAAATGCTGAAGCCCTCACTTTAAGCCCTCATACTCTTTTGTTCTCCATTATTGCACCAAATTATTTAATTGGGTCTCTCTGATTGTGCACAGACACAGAAAAGAACACAGTCTATTGTGAGAAGCCCTACAACCATAATGCAGTATCAAATTCAATTCCCATCAAAAGTGCTTGCTGCTAAAAGCCTGTACTGTGGCTGCAGATTAATGAAGATCTGCATTGAGCAAAGTGGTGGTCGTAGAGACATTATTTTTCTCCAATAGAAGGCCTATTCTTGAAGAACAATAAAAGCATAGAAAAGCGTTAGTCTGCTTATGGATGGAAATAAATCAAAATGAATAAGAGGGTTGATGGAAATAGTCTGAAAGCAGTAGAGTGGAATTCTGAAAATACTGTTTTTGTTTTGTAAGGATTTTTTTTTTCCCATAGTCTCTCAAAAATGCTGCTTGATGGAGGCTCAAAAGCCTTGGAGTGAAGGACAAATTCAAAAAATCAGAAACTAATTGCAGAAAATCAGCATTTCATAAATGCATTTTTCTCTGCAGAAATGTTGCACAGAATTCTGACTTAAGAAAAACACATAAAAGAAAATGAAAATCAGTCATATTAACTAACACACAAGTCTGATCCAAAGAACAGCCAACAGTCCTTAAATGGTATCCAGTCGTCACCTTTAGAACTCTCACGTTTTTCCTTCTTTTTGCTGTGATTTTATACATGGGTTTTCTTTTTTCTTTGCCTTTCAATGTCAAAACCAACATTGTGCTTGTTTGTGTCAACTATTAAGGCAAATCCAATCAGGACATTTCCATCGACTGTAGCTGGGCAAGCATGTGACTGTAATATTACGCAATTTCTTTTTAAAGCCACGTGGTTGCTCTGCTCGTACTTCCAGGTGGTATCATTTTGGCATTGCTCAGTGTTGGGTAGGTTTGAACGACAAGCAGAGTTCTCGGGTAAAGCAAACGGTGAAGGAAAGTGAGTCACTGTCAGGCTGTGCAGAGAGGAGAGGACCCACACTCACATCATCTAAGGTCACCCACCAGGTGGAGATAACCAGGCTGACAGCAGGTTGAACCTTCTCTCTGGGTATCTCTCCTTGCCCTCTTTGCATAGAACTCCCACATTTAGATTCCTGACTTGGGTGAATTGTTTGGTGTCTAAAATAAGCTCAGATGAATCTGAAGCAGACACATCCATTTAAAATACTTAATCTCAGTCCTGGCTTGCACCCCCAGCATCCCAGCTGTATATACAGTCAGAGGTGGTGCTGAGGCTGGGTGCCCAATTTACATTAGTTTACTCAATAAGCGGTTCCACCTCTGCACTGAGGATACACACTTAGAATGAAGAAATCCAGAAGCAGGTCCAGGACAGTAGATGCTTTATTATCGTGTTAGGCTATTTTTTGCCAGGTCTTTCAGGCCCAAGGGACCCACAGAACTGAAACCCTTTTTTGAAGAGAACATACATTCTTCAAAGAAGTCATTGTTGTGAAAGCTGGAGCAGTAACAACAATTCTGATGGGTGATTCTCTTCACTGCCATGATTCAGAGGCAATGTGGCTTGTCCTCTGTGATAAACTACCCCACGTTGAATGATATTGGCATGTTTTTGAACCCATTAGTTTATACAGGATTAAAGAGAATTTGTTGTAGCCATTGAAAGAGAAGAGATGCAGGTTATTCTCAAAAGGAAAGCTATGTTTTGAACCCACCTTATAGACTTAGAGTTTCAGCAGTTGGCTAAGATTGACATTGGTGCTTGCCATGGGAGTATTGACAGTGGAAATAATGTGGAGATGCACTTCATCTGTTTTGCATTGGAATAAGTCACATGAAGCAGCTTTGAATTATACTTTAGAATAATTTGACATGAGACTAAGCTTTGCTGTTACTCATTATTCAGTAGTATCTCTCAGTCAGATCTCTATGTTGATGAGAAGATCTTCCAGAACAGCTCCAAGTAGTAGTGCTTCTCTGGTGACACATGTAGTGCAATTAAACTTAAAACATGGCTCCATTTTTGAAATGTCTCAGCCCCAACACCCTGTACTCTCTTAGGTAAGCTGCCCCTTGAGCATTCAGACTTGACTGCTCTGATTTCCAGGGTCCTGTAAAGAGGAATCTGGCTTGGAGGCACTGTAGATATTGAGTGGGTCCAAAGACAGGAATAGATGCCAGAGGCTTGGAACACACGTGAGAATGGATATGGGCAGCTGTAGCACAAGCACAGGACTGTACAGGAGGCAGACCATAACTAGAGGGTTTAAAATACCATGTCACATTTATATTGGCCTGTGCCTGTTGTGTGCATTCTTATGATCTTTGCACAGACTTAACTGTTAACTATTTAGGTTGAATAAAAGGGCGTGAAAATATGAGGGTTAGCCATAGCACAGATGATTCCTTCAGTGAAGGATTTGGTGGCTGTGAAATACACTAGGTATCTCACATTTCTGCATGAGCTTGAGGAGATACCAGAGAACTAGAGACCCGTGCTCCTCTGGAGATACAGCTGGAGCCCAGCAGGGACCATTCGTGATGTCCAAAGTGACACTGTTGCTTCTACATAACTGAATGCCAACTCTTTGTCAATTCTGTATCACAGGGCTGTCCTGTGTCAGCAAAAGGAGCCTTCTTCAGGGGTTAGGCTGGTTAAAATGGACGGACTGAACAAATTTTGCAGTACAAACATCATAAAGCATTTGTTTTATTGCTCTTTTTTTAGTTCTCTCTTACTAAATTTTCTCTTTTTGGTGGCTGATCATAGCAACCCAGATGAAGTCTGGATTTTAGGCAACAATTACGCTTTCCATCCCCTTCATCCTCTCCTCACCATCGTCTCCCCAGACACCTGTAGTAGATCTTAACCTGAGGTCCATGAGTCACATGCAGTGTGGACTCTGTAGCTCAGAACTGCTGGGGGCTGAGACAGTCCCAAGTGCTCAGCAACTGACTTATTCCTCCATTTTCAGAAGAAGCAACAGTATTTTCCTGCACCCAATAACTTCTTGGAAGCAGCCTGAAATGGGAAAAGAAAGAGAGGAACTGTCTTTCTTTCTAAGGTCACCGGGCTGCAGATTACATTGGTCCAAGTTTTCAGTATGATACCTCTTCCTATTTTTTAGGTTATCTCTCCAGCACTGTCAGGTAAAGCTTGACTTGAACAGTGATAGGTCTCATCCTATGAAACTTTATGGTTCTTTTTTTTTTTTTTTTCATTTTACAGGGAGTGAGTCCCTGGTCTGACCCATGTTACCTGTGGTAGCTACAAAGTACCTGCGTGTTGGTTTTGTAGGGATGTGAGCAGCTGCAAGGTCTGACTGTGGCCCCTCGTGGCTCAAGGTCTGACTGTGGCCCCTCGTGGCTGTGTTCCTGTCCACATTAGGTCACATGGAGTTTATAATCCCCACAAGCCATGTCAAACGAGTTAATTACTTTGGACAGCAGTATGCATGTGGTAACTGATTCTGTGTCTGACATTTAAATACTTCTGCTGAACTCTAACCCAAGACTAATAAAAGACCAAATGGAAGTTCTTTGCTCAGCTTGTTTGATCAGACAAGAGAGCAAAATAAACAAAGTCAGACAAAAGTATATTGAATTCAGACATAGCTCCCTCACCACCTCGTTCAATTCACAGATTTTTGCTAGGAAGCAGCGTTGTAAAATGAGCCTGATTTACACATCTGCTTTTGTTCTAGCAAAATGAAAGTGCAAATAAAAAACCACCTCATACTGGGAGCAACCTAAACACTCCACACCAAGTACTTGAACATTGCATTTCTGCAAACAAATTATTTTGCCGTGAATTCTTCAGTAGGTCTTCTAAGCTGCAGGATTTGAGGGCCGACGACTAAAGTTTCTCATCAGGCGATTCCTTTCCCAGGCAAAACTTCCCTCAATAAATGCTGCAAGCATCTCATGCCTCCAGTGTTTTGGAAACACCTGTCTCTGGCAACAAAGGCACCTTAGACATAGTAAGCTTTGCACGGTGTTATAACTTTCATATTACCCTTTGCACAGCCATTTTACTTCAGCTGCATGCTGTGTATCATTCATTGCGAGTTTACTTCATTCTTCGGATTCATAGCTGATGCTCTCTGGACCATAAAATTTCAGCTGCAAAACCAGAACATCTCATTATTTCTGAAATATCGAGCTTGTATCTTCTTGATAAATAATTCCTACTAGTATAATGTATCAGACTAAAACATATTTTCTGAGGCCAGTGAGGTTAAAGCGGCAATCTCACCTTTTTTAATTTTTTTGCCCTGAAGACAGTGATTTCCATATATAGAGTGACCCCGGTTTGTGTTGAACATGGGGAATGAGGATGAAGCATGAAACGACACATATTGCTGTCAGAGATTTGAAATGAGGCCTGCTAACCTGTAGGCAGCCTTACAGGACTAATCAGTCCCTCACATTACCAATGTATTCAGATTGCTGCATGCGGCAGCCAGCAATGGCCAGGGAAGTTTTCTTTTTTTATCACTGCCATTGACAAACATTACATTTTAATGCGATTCTCCCCTTCCATCCACCGTCTGAAAAAAAAAAAACAACAAAAAAACCCAACCCACAAATCTTTTGACACCATATCTCTGAGACACTGGTCTCATCTGGTTTCCTTGATGCTTGAAGAGTGGGTGCAACTGTGTTGATTTGCTTTTGAATATACATTAGTCAGCAGTGCTTAAACAGCCGATAACATTTTTTTCACTCTTGTAGCTGACAACACAAACTCTTTTGAATTCATCCTGTTTCTTAAACTTTGCCTCTGAAGTTTATCGTAGCCCAAGACACCTGAGCTGAGTTTGTTCGGAGACGACGG
>NW_009714452.1:81010-84255 GCF_000703405.1 Apaloderma vittatum
AAGGAAAGCCAAACCCTGTCTTTTGCTCATGAGATTTTAATTTTTTATAGTATTCTAGGCACTAGTCAAAGCATTAGCAAAAGAGCCTCTTGAATCCATAAACTCCTGACTTTCCCATGCAGAACACACCCAGCAGACTGGTTTTCCCCTTTTGTAAGACAGAAGTTTCAATGATGATAAAACGGAATTTAAACATACTCTTTCAGCTCACTCTTGTACTAAATGCTATTTCATCTACAGGCGCTGATATTTCTTGTGTTCATGGTATTATGTCATGACTCTTCATTTCAAGACTTTTTTTGTGGGGAGATCAAAGCAGAAAAGAATAGAAAAAAACCACCAAAAGTCCTAGTGAGTAGTAGACACCCGGTATGTATATGCCTTCAAGTGAGAATTACATTATTACGCTTTTGGGGTGGAAGAAGCCACGATATGAAGAGCTGGGTCAAGGGCACAGGCTACATTCCCTTCTAGACCCAGTCTGGGCAGAATTCCACCTGGAAATGCGCTCTATGGAGTGCTAATACCTCTCCTTGCATATCCCCACCCCTTCTGCAGGATTTCTGGTGGGCCTGGGTTCCATGAGGTTCTCTCACTGATACTCTTTTGGAACTACTGGGAATGTAGGGAGCAGGGAGGAAGAGTAGGCCTAGCACAGCACCGGCATGCTTAGTGTCTCCAGCATCAATCCTCCTGCCTTGGCTTCCTGCCTCCCATTGCATCTTGTCCACAGATCCCTGAAGATGTGGATTTTGCTCCTGTCTGGCCACTAACCCAGGAACAAAGCAGCGGTGGTCTCTGCCCCTATGTCTCAGCAGGTTTTCCTGGCACTTTCTCCCCTTTTGGGATCCTTTATGGAAGAGGAACAGTGGAGCTTGCATCACAGCTTGCTATGTTCAGTTATGGGCTTGCTTTGAGGATCAGTGTCATAAACAAAATTACAGAAAGAGTAAGAAGGAAAATTCATGCCTTCAGACTCCAGTATGCATAATACTTGGGATTTTCTGTAGGAGTTTTTGCACCCTGCATCCTTGCAGGGTGCTGCTGTTGCAGGGTGGCTCAGGATGAGGTGATCCACCCTCCCTCCCCACCCTGGGCTGTACATTCCTTCCCCCTTCCTTCTTCTAGCATCAGCGTTCATCCTAACCTTCAGTGAACTAGCTCCAGACACAAAACTAGTCTAAATCTAACTTGAGATTTAAAAAAATACTGAATGAAAGCTTAAAAGTGTTGCAGAATCGGATCCTAAATGTGCTCAGCAGCTCTTGGAGATAATCCTGGAAAAAAGGGAGATGACGAGATGTGCTAGGTTGGAGCAGTGATTCCCTGATTCGGTGAGTCCATAGTGCATCCTTCGGTATGATGCGGGGGTGCTCAAGCCAACTCCAGGAAGAGCAGCTCTGGATTTCCGGAGATAACACTCACATCAGCAGAGTGCCTTGGCCTGGTTAGCACTGCTAAGCATAGATCAAGCTTGTAAATCCAACCTGGCATCAGTTGTCCAGCCAAGATTACACCAGCTCACAGGTCTCCCTGAGGTGCCACATACCTGCCAGCCCTGTGGGGGCATGTCGGTCATGCTGGACACTTTGGATGGCACTAGTCATCTGTGTGTGGTCATCCAAACACAGGACCTCCACCACTATCAGCTGCTGCCGAGAGCCTCCACCTCAAGCTTCCTGCCTCAACACAGAGATCAACCCCCCACTTTGTCACTACATGTCATTTCTCAGCACTTTGTTCTCTCTCAGAATGATTATCTGGAGGCTCAATTTACCATAAAACTCAAAAGCAGCTCTGAGGAAATGTCTGCTCCTCATAAAACAGAAAAAGAGAAAGTTCCCACTGAGGTTTTACATGGGTGTTATTTTTCCCCTTGTGTAATGTAAGTGGTTGAACTTATTTTTTTTTCCCCTGAAATAAAAGAGCTTCAAAGGCATAAATAAATAAATAAGCTTGATGAAGTGATAGAATTTTTCTGGAGGAGAGATCATGGGCAAATTCATTTTAGGTTTGTTTTTTTTTCAAACCATGGTATCTTGTTTTTAAAAAGATGTTTGAAGTCTTTGAATTTGCCCCTTGGACCCATTTAAATCTAATTTCTAATCCCTTAGTCTCTGTAATCATATGAAACCTCTATTTTGGTATTATCATTTGAGTCCTAAGTATTTGCCAAATGCATACTGTATCATCAAATATTTGTCATATAGTTGTGATTAAGATGTAGAGCCCTCAAAAGAGGTTGATAACAGTTTAAACAACTTTGGAGTAAATTAAGGGATTTAAAGGATTAGAAAAAGACATAACAGATGTTAAATGTGTACAGATTTTTTTTAAAGTTTTCTTGATTTTTAAATACCTGTCATAAATAATGAAATACAGAAGGCAATTTTGCATGTTGTATTTGCAATTCCTACTCTCCTGCATGTAAAAACAACTAAAAATCAGATGTCCCCATCATCATTCAGCAGAGCATTTTGCCTCCAAACTCTGTCATTCAAACTCCCGACAAAGTTGACCTCTTTCCAGTGAGGCAGAAATTAAGCCCATATGGTGAGCCACTGGCACAGGTTGCCCAGAGAAGTTGTGGAAGTGCCATCCCTGGAAGTGTTCAAGGCCAGGCTGGACGGGGCTCTGAGCAACTGGGTCTAGCACGAGATGTCCCTGCCCATGGAAGAGGGGTTGGAACTCGAGGATCTTTAAGATTTTTTCCAACTCAAACCATTCTGTGTTTCTGTGATGATTCTATACCCTCAGACCCCATCATCCAGACTAGGGAACCAAAAACATCCTCTGTAGCTGGGGTGTTCATGTTTATCCTCTTTACATCAAGGCTCCAGACATAAACTCAGCCCGGCTACATTGCCTTTTTGCTGTGGTAGGTGTCACAGAGACCCTTCCCCAGACCCTCTGGGGGAAAAGGAGGGGGGTTGGATGTGGAGAAACGACAGGGTCTTGCCTGGGATGGCACCGGTCCATGACTCGGCATGTTGCTGTGCCTGGGGGCTGAGCGATGCTTCCAGGGGCTGAAGGAGCCATTAAAAACTAGACGGGGTTTCATTCAGTGTCCTTGCTACAGGTTGCTCTTCTGTCAAATTAGTGGGGGGATATCTCAACTCTATTCACAATCTTCTTCAGCATGATGCTCCAAAGGGCCATGGCAGACCTTGATGAAGACAACAGCATTTACATTCTTTATCATACCGATGGTAAACTATTCAACCTAAGGCGACTGAAGGCCCACA
>NW_009714453.1:0-238 GCF_000703405.1 Apaloderma vittatum
ACCCTCCCAGTGCCCTGCTGGATTGTCCCAGTGCTCCCAGTATCCTCCCAGTACTCTCCCAGTGCCCTGCTGGATTGTCCCAGTGCTCCCAGTATTCCTCCCAGAGCCACCCACAGCTCTCCCAGTGTCCTCCCAGTGCCTCCAGTTCCTCCCAGTACCCTCCCAGTAACCCCTTGTATCGTCCCAGTGCTCCCAGTATAGCACCGGGCAACCCCAGAGACTCCCCAGCTCCCCCCAG
>NW_009714453.1:653-986 GCF_000703405.1 Apaloderma vittatum
CCTTGTACTGTCCCAGCGCTCCCAGCATCCCTCCCAGTGCCTCCCCAACCCTCCCAGTACCCTGCAAGCTGTTTCCAGTGTCCTCCCAGTGCCCCCAGTACCACCCAGTACCCTCCCAGTAACCCCCATGTACTGTCCCAGTGCTCCCAGTATCCTCCCAGTGCCCTGCTGGATTGTCCCAGTGCTCCCAGTATCCCTCCCAGTGCCTCCCCAACCCTCCCAGTACCCTGCAAGCTGTTTCCAGTGTCCTCCCAGTGCCCCCAGTACCACCCAGTACCCTCCCAGTAACCCCCATGTCCTGTCCCAGTGCTCCCAGTATCCCCCCCATGCCCC
>NW_009714453.1:1043-1248 GCF_000703405.1 Apaloderma vittatum
CCCATGGACTGTCCCAGTGCTCCCAGTATCCCTCCCAGAGCCCCCCAAAGCCCTCCCAGTGTCCTCCCCGTGCCCCCAGAATCCCCCCAGTTCCTCCCAGTACCCCCTTGTATCATCCCAGTGCTCCCAGTATCCCTCCCAGAGCCACCCACAGCTCTCCCTGTGTCCTCCCAGTGCCCCCAGTCCCACCCAGTACCCTCCCAGT
>NW_009714454.1:0-5420 GCF_000703405.1 Apaloderma vittatum
AAAATTTCTCCCCACTCAACTCTCCAGCCTGCCTAGATCTCGCTGAATGGCAGCAGAGTCCACTGGTGTGTCAGCCACTCAGCTGTGTCAGCTTTGTGTTGTCAGCAAACTTGCTGACAGTGCTCTCTGTTCCCTCATCAAGGTCGTTGATGAATATATTGAATAGTACTGGTCCCTGTACCAGTCCCCAAGGGACTCCTCTAGATACAGGCCTCCAGTCAGACTCTGCCCCATTGACCACAACCCTCTGACTTCTTTCCTTTAACCAGTTCACAATCCACCTCACTACTTGGTCACCCAGACCACACGTCCTCAGTTTAGCTATGAGGATGCTGTGGGAGACTGTCAAATGCTTTACTCAAATCCAGATAAACCATGTCCACTGCACTGTTATCATCTGTCCACCTGGTTATGTCCTCACAAAAGGCTATCAGGTTGGTCAAACATGACTTCTCCTTGGCAAAGCCATGCTGACTGCTCCTAATGACCCTCTTATCCTTGATATGCCTAGAGATGGCACCAAGGATAAGTTGTTCCATCACCTTTCCAGGGATGGAGGTGAGGCTGACCAGTCTGTAGTTACCTGGGTCCTCCCTCCTTGTCCTTTTTGAACACTGGAGTGACATTCGCTTTCCTCCAGTCCTCAGGCACCTCTCCTGTTGCCCATGACTTACCAAAGCTGATGGAGAGTGGCCTAGCAATGACTTGCATCAGCTCCCTGAGCACCTGCGGATGCATCTCATCAGGGCCCATGGATTTATGGATGTTCAGATTGACTGACTGATCCCTCACCCAGTCCTCATCACTGAAGGCAAACTCCTCCTTTATCCTGACTTCCTCTGGAGTCTCAGGGCTCTGGAGCTCCTGAAGACAGTCTCCAGCAGTATAGACAGTAACTCTGCCTTTGTATCCTGTCACCAGGGCACCCACCTCATGCAACAGTGGGCCTACATTGCCTCTAGCATTAGTTTTATCTGCCATGTATTTGAAGAAGCCCTTTCTGCTGTCCTTGACCTCCCTTGCAAGGTTTAATTCCAAAGAGGCCTTAGCTTTCCTAGTTGCCTCCCTACATCCTCTGACCACAGTCTTATATTCCACCCAAGTGGCCAGCTCCTCCTTCCATGATCTATAGATCCTCTTTAACTTGAGTTTGCCCAGCAGATCCCTGGTTAACCATGCGGGTCTCCTGGCTCTCTTTCTTGATTTCTTACCCATTGGGATGTACTGATTGTGAGCCTGGAAGAAGTGGTCCTTGAATAATGACCAACTCTCTTGGGCCCTTTTACCTTCTAGTAACCTGTCCCATGGGATTTCCGATAGCAATTGCTTGAAAAGGCCAAAGTTGGCCCTGCTGGAGTCCAAGGTAAGAGAAGATCAGCACTGCAATGGTTTAAATGATTTAATGCCTGGAGCTGTTTATCTTTTGATACTGTAAGAACAGAAGTTCTTCAGTAGGTAACAGAGTTAAGAAGCTTCCTTCCAATATAGAAGGTTTAAACAGTTCAGCTACTATTCTTTCTTTTCCCACTGTAATGATAAAAATTGAGTTTTCTACTGTAATGCATGATATAGTAGAAAAATCAATTTTTATCATTACAGTGGAAAAAAACCTAAACTATAACTAAACATTAGGAAGAAGTTTGCCTACCTGAGAAAAGGTGAACCTGTGCATAGAATGACCAATCCCTCTTTCACTGTTCTTCATTGCAGAAGACTCTTTAGGTGCATTAAGAATTACTGTCTGGGCATCTTCAATAGTTATGCAACCCTTGAAAAACATGACAAGGTAAACCAAAACACCACACAAAATTATTTCAGAAGAAAACTATCCAGAAAAAAAAAACAAACCTACAAACAAAACCAACAAAAAAGCACAACAAAATTAGTGTTTTCATCTATTTACCAGAGCTACGAACAGCTGCAAAATTTACGTATAATCCCTCTGAAGGTCTGTAACAACTGCAGAGATTGCCACTTCATATGAAAGCCAAAATGCAGACAAAGTTAAAGCAATTGTCTGGAGTTGTTTGAGAAGTTTCAAAATTTTCAAGGATTCATTCCAGCAAATTTTTAATTATCTTTTTTCAACTTTACAAACCATAGTACTTTGTCAATGTGGCTCACAGTACCCTACACAGCTATGAAAACAAAGCTATATAGAAATTTAGTGGGTTTTCACTCCAATTATTTTCATTATGAAACAAGCTATGACCAGCATAAGCTAAATTTGAAAAGTTTGAAGCATTATCCTTTGATTAATAGATGGTGCTATCGGCAATGGTGGAAACTGAATTAGTTTCAAGATCAATTTGATTGCTATTTCTCAATTAGGTAAAGATGAAATATAATTACCTAGCATTCACTAACTAGACAAATGTAGAATGCAGTAACACAGGAAAATTTATTTTACACCAGATAGATTACCAAAAATAGAAATTGATCTACCAGTATAGTTTAGCAGTGTCTTGAAGCATCAGTCACAATGATTAATTGTAACCAAATCTGACACTTATGTTCAGAGGCTGGCCAGACTTACTAATAATCCATGTGCAGCACGTGCATTGGAAGCAATTCTCCTCCTAGGAGCCTCTATTATCAAGTCTGTTTACCAACTGGTACAGACACTCTAAGCAGATGGATACTGAATTTAGCCCAATCACTTGCTCAGTGCACCAGGCTCTAAATCCACAGTCTTTAATGTGCCTCCCACATTGCCAGGAACAGGAATGCTAGTCAGATGTATTACAACCTGGAGAGCTACAGAATCCAACATCTGCAGGAAGTGCCAGCAGCTGCCACCAGCTTCATAAAAGCTCACGAGTAGAGGCCTTGAAGTAGTCAGACCTACAGAGCTAGAATCCAGCTCGTAACAGGTCACTCCCGCTGTCTCCCCCAGCTAACCCAGCTAACAGGCAAGCTGGCAGGAGTGGGACCATTTCCAGCACTGTACACATCGTTTATATCTGAAGAACACAGCTTCCTGAGGGTCACTTCGGAGAATCACTGGCAGTTGTATCAAGAGTACAGCAATTCATCCAGATCTCTTTACGCTTTATCTGTAGAAATCATTATCTCTATAAGCAACATGTGATCAGTTAATCTGCTGATTGTCTCTTTAAAGCATCGGTCTACAACTATAAGAAATAGGTCTTGGGTTCTACTTTTTCATTTTCTCATTATGTATTTGGAACATAGATGCTTTCCTGAAAGTTATGCATGGCAGGGAGGAAAAAAGGACTTAAAATTATCTTGGGAGGAGTATTTCAGTGTGTTTGCATGTGTACATGTATGTGTGTGTAAAATACCGAAGCATCCAAATCTGACAGTATAAACTGTATAGGTTATAGAAAAATTCGACTGGCTGAGAGGCAAGTCACCAGGACAAGGCAGGCAAATATTTAGGCATTCCAAAGAAACTCAGGGGTCAGATACTTGAATTACTCCTAGAATTGCATATCTGTTCCATGAAATAGGTTCATTTTTTGAGCACTGTAAAGAGTTAAGAGTGACATCAACTTTTAAATAACATACCCAATGGAATTTTGCAGAGCTACAGGTATGCATGTCTGTACCACACAAGTTAGTAAGAGTAGCAAATAAAAAATAAAATAATATCATTTATCCAGGGAGAAGAAACACTTACTTCTTAATTCTACAACTAACCTGAGATTCATGGTTTTCAAGCTCTGCTATAGAAAACGGTCTCACTCTCAAGAAGACTTTCAAAGGTTGATAAGCCTATTCATTTAAAAAAAGAAAACACCACCAGTTATAATGGCTACTTTTTAAACAGAACACCCCCAAATCCTGTCAGCATACATCTCTGATGCAGTATTTCCTATTTTATATTACTGCCTCACTTTCTCCTCCCTTGCGCAGTTCAAACCCTTAGCTTTCATTTACTTCTTTACCTCCTAATGTCATTAAGTAACACCTTTTTTGTCATCCTGTCCCCCACCTTAACGGTCTTTTATGACAAAGTCATTATTTTGATTTTAAAAGAGCACACTATCAGAAGCACAAACTGCGCTGCTTCCACCTGCTGGTCTTCCTCTGTATTGAATTCAAGTTCTATTTTGTAATAGCTGCTGTGCAGTATTGCACTTCCATTTTGTACAGAGCACATTCAGTTAATAGACTGACACATTCTCAGCCTCAAAAGACTACTTCATTACCATTATCCAGGCACTGGTCCCTCATCTTCCTCACAGTAACAACCATGAGACAAGTCTCAGCTGCTAAGGTGGTCTTTTCCATCTCATACCATTATACAAAGTTCTCTCCATCAAGGTGAAGCAATAATACCATGGAGATTTTAGAGGGACCCCACAATTCCTTACTTTCTCATAGAGCTTTGAAGTCACTACTCTGGGAATTTGCTCATTCAGCAGAAGGATTTACTAGAGCTCTCCACAGCCCTCCCATACCAGCACTCCACTAATCATACAAAATTAAGTCACCTAAGAGAAGTCAATCAGGAAACCTACCATTCTAAAAAGGCAGAGATGGCTATACTATCTTCAAAAGTATACTGCAGCACAGCATTATAGATTTTTTATTTCCAAGCACCTAACAAGCTTTCAGTAAGGATCTATAACATTTTCAGTTTACTAAAAAGAACAGTAGTCACATTACATTCAAAGTGTAGTTACTTAAGTAATTTACTTCCTTCTCAAAAGCTTAGCACAATATATCACATAGCCTTGACTCTGCATTTGCTACTGGCTATAATCTATTTGCAAAAAAATGAGAAGTAAGCTGAAGAATCAAACATATTGGGGGCAAGTGTTCTTATAGAAGAAATATTCACCAGAAATTAAAAAAAAGAGCATGATCAGATGGCATTACAAAACCAATCCACACCTCTTGTTCCTCTGTATTAAGCAGTACTGTTGACTCCATAGGTGAGGGTTTACCCACTACATTCAGAAAAGAAACTGATTCCAACGTATCAGACACCTCTTCAGCAACATTGATTTTCCCCTCATTATCCATTGCTCTGTGCAACAGAACTTAAAAAGAAAAAAAAAATCCATTATTTTCTCACAGAATAGACAAAAATACAGAGGGAGCATAACAGAGGTCAGGCTAGCCTGTATAAAAGCAAGCAACTCAGGAAAACAAGGGCCTCTAAAAAAGCTCAGCAGTACAAAGGAGCCCTGAAAAAACATCTGTTGGGTTATACTAAGCAACATGCAGGCAAACGCATGCCAACGGCCTCTCTTGCACGTTGGTCTCACCCACCTGCAAGCACTGGGCCACAACCTCTAGCCCCTATGGCTGCAAGGCTCAATACCCACCAGGCCCGGGCCCGCACTCCCCACACAGCCTCCCTGAGCCCCGAGGCCACCGTGACCCCGCCTCAAAACACCGGCGAACCGGCGGCCTCACGCAGGACCCCGCTCACACGCGGGCAAGGG
>NW_009714455.1:0-17192 GCF_000703405.1 Apaloderma vittatum
CCTCACCTCTCGCGGGGGGTGCTTAAGGCCGGCGGGAGGTCTCGGTTTGCTGGGCGAGGTCAGGCAGCTGCGCTTCGGGACGGGCAGGAGACGCTCCCCAGCAGAACTGGGACTTCCCAGCCTGCCCTCGTGCTGAGGCCCAGCGTAGCGTTAGGGATGGGCACTATAGGCCGTGCTTATACGCACGTTGGAACCTTCCAGGAGGTGAGAATTGGTGATGTTGAGTGCCACGCAGTAAACTGAACCGTGTTGTCTCTAGCACATGATGTGTCTTTGCCAAAGTGCGCTTCTGGAGAACTTGCTTGACACAACGTATGCTGCTGTTTATGCCTCGATGTTTGTGGGTAACTGAGTGGCTTTGTGATGCTCTAGTAACTTGAATAAGGTGTGAAGCCATACCCCCATGAGAAAGGGGAGTGTGCCCCTACTCTTACTCTGCCACCCCTGTGGTGCAGTCTGTGCCACAAGCAAGAGTTGGCTGTGAGGAGCAGAGTCCCGGCAGACTGGCTTTCTGGTGTGGAGCCCAGCCTGTTCCTTCTGGATCCTGATAGCTTAGACTCCACTGACTGCTTTTTTTGCTGTTATTATTCTGCCTTATTTTTTTACTGTAAATTTAAGACCTATGTAGTTTTTTTTTTCTGCAGGTTCTCACTTGTGGGAGAAACTACCTTTTAACTTCCATAGATTGCCAGGTTACTGTGTAGTAAACTGAGTAGCTTTCTCCCAGTCTGTGTGTTGGTAGCCTAGAAGAAGTGAATCAATAATGCCTTTTTCTTTATAGGGCTAAAGAAACAGAGGATGATTTTGACCTGATTATAACTGAAATCTTATAATTGCTTAATCATTGTCAGGTGGAAAAAGGATTAGCTCTGGGTTTGAATCTGGAGTTCTATGCGACTAAAGTGTTAAGCTTATTGCTGACTAAGTTATGTGTTTGTTTATGCCTGTGTATAGTAGCTGCCACATATCACTGAAGTTACTGTTTATTGGGGTGCACATGAGAGTCTTGAAACTACTTTGCTGAAAGTAGCTGAAGAGGGAAAGGGGGAATGTTTTGGGAACATGTGACTTAAACCTGAAAGTGGCAACAGTTATAATCTGTATCAGATAATGCCTAAATACATCTTTAGGTGTGTCATGTGGGAAGAAAGAGGCCGTTACTTAGATTAGTTCTAAATAAAGTTGAGCTGCATGCAGTTATCCAATTTGGGTAGATTGTGGAAACCATTAAAATCCAGCTATAGTTTGTCAGGCAGGCATGATGTTCTAAAAATCCTAATCTCGACACTGCTTTCGAGCAGGGTGCTGACAAACTGAAATATGCCCTGGGAAGACATGTAGTGTAAAAAACCCTTAGAAGTGAATTAGGAAGCAGTGTAACTAGTAGGATGACAAATGTGTTTCCTGATTCTGTGGAAAAGCTTTCTTGCAGTACATGTTCATGACCATATTCTCCCTATTCCAGTGCCCTTGAAAATTTTTTGCAAAGTATTCTGTGATGCTTCTTGAACATCACTGTATCCTAATTTTAGTAGACTTTAAAGTAGAATTTTAGGTAAGTATAAGTCTGTGTTTAAATGGTTGCTAAGCCTTTCTTGATGGGCTTGCTTTTGATGTGAGTTCATATACTGAATTTGGCCTCTAGAATCCTGTGACCTGGGCAAGCATGAAGCCACTGTGAGATGAAGGAAAATAAGCATGAGGATACAGGGAAAAGGAAGTGTGACATCAGCTGCCTCCCTCTCCCAGTAACTGATAACACTATGCAGCTTCCTTCAGTAACTATTCAGTGATTTACTTTCTGCTATGTATTTTTCTGGTAAAGTGGCTTGAGTCTTAATTTATATCATGGAAGTGCATTAGACTGTTACGTCTGCATCATGGTGTTTACTGTCAGGAAGATCTTAGTTGCTTCAGGCTGGTACATGATGTATTATGTATCATCACACACCACCGGTAATAGTGAAAATAATTTATTTTGCTGATTAGGAGAACTTACCTGCTCAGTTGTGTTCCAGCCTTCCCACCTTTGCTCTCCTTCCTAGAGGAGGGAGCTAATCTTTTTTCTACCATGTTTTTCATAGCTAGATATTCTATTAATGGTCTGATGCTTAAATTTCTTGCAGTGGTGAGAGTGCTGGCCTGCAAAGACTTGGTTTTTCTGTTGAAATGTGGGGAGAATGGATTAAATTTTTGTCCAGTTGTCTGGTCTAAGGACAATCCAAACTAATGTGAATGATTGCTGGCTTCAGTCCTCTTGTATTTCTGTGGGTGGCCTGTGTGGAGTCTGACACCCTGCATACTGCTTGGTTTCTCTTCAGACTTGCTACTAGGCTCAGAGTTGGTATCAACCTGATGTGGTCTGCTGTGAACAGGGGTGAGTCAGTAATGCTGTAGTCAAGAAGTGGTGTTATCTCCTGTGACCCTTATCTTAGCAGTACCATCTTCAGGCCTGCTGCACCCTCAGTACACAGGCTGGGGAATTATGCCACTGTCTTGCTTCAGTAACTGAAGAAGCGAAATAATTGCTATGAGTAAAACACTGTTTACACTTGTATGATTTTGATTTTTATCTCTGTCCAACACCCACCAAGTCCTTGTTAGGACTAAAAACTGTTGCTCTGCTGCCACCCTGCTCAGACAGGCCTCCACCAAAGACCCTGCAGCACCTCTCTGCAACAGGGGAGTGCACCTGAGGCACATTTGTATCGGTTCCTCACACAGCTTTTTCATCAGGAACCCTCCTTAGTTTTTTCTCCCCATCTCCAAAGAAGTATGTGTGCTGACACCTCTGCAAACCTGAGGAGATGGCCCTGAATACAGCTCACTGATATTTGGGGAGAGCATCTTTGTTTGAGAACCTGTTTTGGGAACTTTGTACTTTCTGTAAATGTTTTTCCTCTGAATGTTTTTTGTAGTTGTTTATGTGGTTCACTGACAGTATTCTCTGTACTCTGTTCCAGGGCTTGCTTGTGAATAGCTCAGGGTCCCCCATCTGAGAATTTATTGCAAAAAACGTGGTAAGCCAAAAAATAATGGTAAGCCGTTTGGCTTCATTTTATGAAAATACTTTGCAGCTACTTTAGTGGATTTCTAAACTTATGAGAATTCTATTTGGCTGTGAAGAGGAGAATACAGCTTGTTCTTAATACTTGGCTAATGACAGGAAGGATTATCTCAAAAATCACTAGAAGTGACTGAAAAAGTGGGCAGCTTGGCTGTTGCAGGATGGGCCAATCATTTTAACATGTACTTTCTTCGAAGCAAAGAAATAGCCGACAGTGGAAACTCAAGCCAATGTGTTCTGTACCCTCGGGTTTGACACAAGTGAGAATGCATCCGCATCAAACTATAGTCAAATACGCTGTTAAAACACAAAGGGTGAACCCTCTTACTGCCTCTTAAGAAGGAGCTCAGTTGTGGTGTTTTTGAGTGGGAGCTGATGGTGAAAAAGCTGTGTGAGGAACCGATACAAACTGATCTCAAGAGCACTTCCCTGTTGCTGGCAGGTGCTGCAGGGTCTCTGGGGGAGGCCTGTCTGAGAAGGGTGGAGGTAGTGGTAGGAGAGCCCGAGTTGTTAGTCTTAACAAGGACTTAGTGGGCGTTGGGCAGAGATAAAACCAAAATTGTGAGATCCTGTACCAGCTCTTAACCCTTCGCTCTGGAAGGAATTCATGCCCAAAGGGAGATGTGGAGAGAAACCAGAGCATCTTCCTGGAATGCCGCTGACCTCTCCTTTCCAGACCCTGTTCCATCGCTGTGAGACTGACATTCCAGGATCATAAAACTAAAGTTTTTCCCTCGTTGCTGGGAAGCTTTGAGGTAACTGATGCAATTTAATCACTCTATAATCTGATAATTCGGTGGTGTTATTCGGGCCTACTTCAGTTTTGCAGAAATCAATCCAAGCTGAATCTAAAATGAGTATGAATAGACTGTTTCCTCTTTTGCTTCCTCATGGTGAACAGGGTGATCAGAACTTGTCTTAGCCATTTTTCATAACATGCTCAGTGTTCGTTCCTTCAATTCGTTCAGTGTTCAGAAGTAGGGTTTCATGTGTGCTCAGAAACAGAGAAAGGATCTTTTGTTTTTATTTTGAGGTGAATGCCAGTTTGAAAGCTCAAGTCCAAATTGTAACCTTTGCCCAGAAGTGAGATAAATAAGGAGTAATAGCGTGGGTAAAACAGTGGCTGAAGTGGTAACTAGATTATTTGGACTGAGACTAAATTCCGCTGTTAAAGCACTTTGCAAGCAAACAGGAATCTAAGATGTGCTTAGCTTTGTTTTTGTTAACAAGTGGTGCCCCTAAGAGGGGAGGAAGAAACTTAAGTAATTTATAACTGGGAAACAGTTGCTTCCTCTTATGTTTGTTTTTTCTTTTTTTTTCTTCTGCAGAGCTCTGCACTTTGCTAGTGTGATGAATACATAGAATCTTTATCAGAAATGTTTGCAGCTCTGAGCGAAGCATATTTTAGTTGACCAAGTTACTGCTTGTTCTGATTTTATTTTGAGCGTTTCAGCAAGTAGTATTCTAGTAACTGGTTTACTAAGCCTTAGTCATTTCTGTTGTAGAGTCTGCAAGCTATGCTGGAGTTTATATAATGTGAACTAAAGAGTGCAACTTCACAGTATTGCTATGCAAGTAAAATTCAGTGAATTTATGCTTCTTGAACATGCTTGATGTGCTAATGGATCTGGCATTGAAGATTTTGGAGAACGTTGCATTCTGCTGCTTTGTAGCTGGACTTTGTGCTGAGGACACTGAAGTACTTGATGCTAGCATTTCAGTGTAATATCCTAACTTGCTTTTCTGGAGAGATTTTGGGTTACTGAACTAGGCAAATAATTTTTGCCAACTTTATTAGCTCATTTACTGTCTTTGCCAAAGTGTTACTAAAATGCCTTGGTGGAAGCAAAGAATCTTACGTGGTTCAATGCTGAATATGAAGTGTTTGTATGCAGAATCTGGAATTCTGTTATGAAAGGCACTTTCTCTGCAGTATGTTTTGTTCTGCCTTTACTAGTGGTATAGCAGGACATTCAGAAGATGATGTAACTTGAATGTGGACATGATATAACGGACAAATAATGAAGCAAGTATAATGGCATTTTCTTTAATGTCTGTCTTCAAATTTCAAAATGCTTCTTAAGGAACTGAAACCTGATGAGTCTGTAGAAGGTACCTTGCTTGACCATCTCTAAAGGAAAACCACCGTCAATGACAAAATAACTTGTCACAGTTAAATGCTACTCATTTTTGTCAGTACCAAAGGTCGTCAGACTTAATTTCCAGTGTTTTGGAGAAAACAGTGATATTTTTGGGTTCCCTAGTGTGTGTTTCACTTTAGCTATCCCTTGTACCATTGGTTGTATCATTAGAATTATCACTCTGCTCTTAATCCAGAAGGGATTTGGCTGTTTTAAGGTTACAGGTTTTGTGTGGTGTTTTTTTTTTTTTTAAGTAGTAACAAAATGCTTATTAGATTCTCTGATCAGCTTGCTTCTGTTCTTCCAGCAATTTGAGCTATTTCTGTTATTACAGGTGTGAAGCCACACACTGAAGTGATTGCATTTAAACCTTTTACATAACATTAGTACTTGTGTATTGCTTTACAGCTCATTGTGATAGGATTTAATAAACTGCATGGTGATTATGATTTATGACAACTTTTAGTGGTCTTTCTGTTACACATTACCAGAACTGTTTAATGCTTATAAGGCTTTGCACGTTTTCTGCTTTCTTAGTGTTAATAAATCTAAAGCTGTCCAAGATGCAACTAGGAGATTAAGTCTGTATTCACCCCTGGCACCTTTAAGTTGAAGTTGGATATTTGTTCTGTGAACAAACTCTCAACAGAGTATTCTAATGCTTTCCTAGAATTACAACAATGCCTTAGTCAGTGTTTTCAGATGCATTTAACTTTTGGGGTGGAAAGAAATGGACTTAATTTCAAAAATGCATAAGCCAAAATTTGGGGAAGCTTAAATGTACTCTTCTGATTCTGTAGACTTTATCTGTTTAAGTTTGAAGTCCCTTGTTTTTCTGTAATTGGTTAAATTGTAGATGGCTTATACATCCACACTTTTGTTTTTTTGAAGACTGCTGTGGATAGGTGAAGGAGCTCCAAGTGAATTGTAGTAATTTAATTGTTTCTGTTAGGTATTCCACCCTCTTTTTCATACCCACAATTTAATCCAGTGTGATAGCTATCCACTGATGAAGTGCTGAGCAGATGCAAGGGTAAGGGAGAGAGAAAAGGGAAGGAAATTCAAAATGGTGTTTCTCAAAACAGTACTCATTGCCTAGTGGTGGCTGCTTCCTGCTGTGGAGGGACACGCATGTAGTGAGCAGTTCAGAGTTTGCAGTGTGCTTCTGTTCTAAGTGGGAGGTGAATCCCCATGTGAGCTAGAGGTTGTAGCTTTCTTATGGGGGTACAGCACATCACTCACATCTCAGTTGTATTACAGTAGCTAAAAACACCAGAATTCAATGTTTGAGTGCTGTTTCTCTTCATTTCTTGTTGGAGCTCTCAAGTGTGATTCAACCTTGTCAGTAGTTCTGTAGTAAAAGAATCTACATGACAACTAGTTCTGAAGCACATAGTAGTAATTTGTGGTGTGTAACTCATGAACTAGGAACTGAAGATCCTATTTTCAAGCTGCTTTTGTGATGATCTGTCGGCTGAAATGATTCTTAAAGTACTGTAGTTGCTTGTGTATGTTTTTTTTTTCAGCTGCAGACAATGATGTAGGAGCCATATCAATCATACAGAGAGCAGACTTCAGGAACTTGGGTTTTCTGTAGGAGCTCCCCTCCTCCCATAAATGTCTTCTACTTGTTTTGCCAGGGAATGAAATGTTTTTAATTCCTTTCTAGACAAAGCTTATATTTGTTTGGTGGTTTTTTTTTTTTTAATTATGAGATGCGGAATTTTAGATGAGGAGGATTTGCAGAATGTGTTCTTTTCTCCCTCTTCCTAGGACAGGAACAACTCTTTTAAAGATTAGTTATGCTGAAAAGTGGCACTGCACTTCTGTTTCTGCGATTTCATACTTGGCTGCTGCCTTGTGTCAGTGTGCTCTTTTCCCCGTACACAGTACATGATGTGCTAATCTCTCCTCCATTGCTGTCCTGGAGAGGGTCATAGCAGTCTCATCTACTGCTTGACCAGATCTGAACGTGAATTCACCAAATGAAAAAGCAGATGAAGATGCCTCAGTGCACCAACTACATTAATAAAAGCTTCATTTGTCAAGTGCCTTGAGAGACCATAAACCTAGCCTCCTAGCTTCACTATGTCCATTATCACCTCTCGTAGAGGTTTCTGTGACAGGTTTTTAAAGATTTACAGCATGAGAGACTTGAGAGCCTTGTCAGGCAATCTACAACATGTTTGTGTTTGCTTTTGAAATATGTTCCTGATCTGTAATTGGAGTCTGTTATCTTCAACTAAAGCTTGCTCTGCATGTGTGGAAAAATGCCCTTCATGGAGAGTTTGATCCATTGGAGGAAAACTTCTTACCTGTTCCGTGCAGTTTCTTCAGCATAAACAGCATCCCTGCATTTCATGTTTAGGATCTTGCTTCCAGGGTTTTCTCACGTTTTCCTAACTTCAGATTCTTTTCCAGTCAGTCCTTCTCTGAGGTGCAGTACCCAAAAAAAGGATGTAGGATTCCAAAATCAGTCTTGCTGTGGCAGACTATTTTGTGGGCTGCACGTGCGTGTACCTACAGCCCTGCTTGGTGCTTGGTGTGTTATATATGGTGTCACTGGCTCATGTTTGGACTGTAGGCTGCAGTCATTTAAGAACTTCCTTGGAATTATGGCCTACTCAGCTGAGTAGGATTTGTTTTGTTTGTTTGTTGGGTGTTTGTTTTTTTTTTTGTATCTAACTAGTCTTGCTACTTAAGGTCTGTCTTAGCTGTGACATTCTATGATTCAATGATGAGGTATCTGTTCCTGCAGCAGACCTGCCACTGGGCTTGTGTTGCTTTTTCTCCTTCCCCAAGCACTGGCTGAGCAAGCTGGTAGCTTGAACTTGGATTGTCGTTGCCTGCTGAGAAGTGTTTCTAGCAGTCTCAGCAGTGGAATTACTGGTGGTCATACTGTTTTCCCAGGCCCTGTGGTAGGACAGATCTTGTGCAAAGCTTTACTTTTTCTAAGTTTGAAGTATAATTACTGAACTTGGCTAATCTTTTGAAGGTGTCAATGAGCAAATGCTTTTTTTTCCTTTTGTAGTAACGAGCTTCAGATCTGTGCTCCAAAGAGCACTGTTTTGGGACTGCTGAATTAGTATTCCTTCACAGAAGCTGGTAGTTTTATTGTATGTTTTGAAAGCAGATGAACCATTTTATCTGGAACTTCACAGGAAAATTCTGCTTGAGGCAGTTTCGTGCTGCTAAACCTCAGTGGTTCAAGCTGAGGTTGTCCAAGCTGGTGATAACTTTATAGTGGAAATTGCCGGTGGCTTTAGCTGATCATGTTTGTCTTTGGCTCTCTAAGGGAGCTCCTGTATCTAATTATAAGGAAGGACCAGGCTGTAGATCAGTTAACAGACTAGAGCTCAGTTAACAGCATAGCTGAAACTCAAAGGCTATCTAAAAATCAGTGAGTTATGTACATGTGTTTTCACTTGGTTTTTGTGCCTCTCCAGTTATCTGCGAAGAAGGGCATCTTTTTAGTACCAGTACAGCTTTAAGTAGTATGTTTCAAGTGTTATTGAACAAGCATAAGAAGCTCATGCTGAGCAAATAATATGCTAAGTATAATTCTATATACAAGAAAGCAGGGGAGTACTGATTGTGTAAGGGTGGCTCACTCAAATTAAACTTCTGTTGCAGTTCCTACTCTTTCCTAAGAAATATAATTGAAATTGCATGAGGAAATCGTGTAACTTCTGTTAATTCCTCAGGGAAGCTGAATGATGGGGAAAAAACATAGACTAGTTAAGCACTTGTAAGCCTGTTAATCTCAGTTCTTCTGAATTAAAAAAATTCTAAAGTTATTTGAGACAGGACTTACTACTGTTCTTTCTATGCTTGTGTCTAGGATGTGTCATGTCTTTTTTTCAGAGAGAATTAGAATTGAGGAAATGAGCGGAGGGTCTAGTGCCATCTCAGTTTTTCTGAATTAAAAAAAAACAAATTCTAAAGTTATTTGAGACAGGACTTACTACTGTTCTTTCTATGCTTGTGTCTAGGATGTGTCATGTCTTTTTTTCAGAGAGAATTAGAATTGAGGAAATGAGCGGAGGGTCTAGTGCCTCTCAGGATCATCTTTTTTTCCTGTGACTTACCTGGTGATCGCTTCTCTAATACCTACAGGCTGGATTTTCTGTTTGCTGTCAGTTTTTGCTCACTGCTTTGCCTGACCTCTGATCTTGCGATTTTTTTCCACAGGAGTGGAGATGACCACAAATGATGCGTTTCACAGTGACTTTTTAAATTATGACACGGATATTCATGTCTCCTTAGTGTGCCTCTTTGCTGTTAGCTTTCCCTGGAAAGTTGAGGATTGCCTTACGTGAGGGTTCCTGTTACACTCTCTGGGTGCCTCACTGATGTGTATCTGTCAGTAAACCTTACCCGGGTGTGTCTTAGGACTGACATGAGCGTAGTGCAAAAGCATTGATGTCCTGTGATGCAATAGAATCTTCTTACAGCAGAAGCTGCTAATTCATGTCTCTGGGCTTGTTTTAGATCTTAGCAACGCCAGTTAGCTTGTATATCAAACTCATAATAATGTTGATCTTTTTTCCTCCTCTCCTAAGTTTTGTCCAAACGTGTCATGTGTTAGTTTCCAACAGCTAGGAGGCATAAGAGTAACTATGTAATTGGAAATGTATTTTCATGGAAAAATAACCTTTCTGATTAACTTCTTACTAACTGAAGTTACTTTCTTATTAGTTAAGCATGTGTTGACTGCTTACATCAAGACCTGAAACTGTTTTTTCCTTTTAAACAGAGGAAATCAAACTGCCCCCTAGGTATTCCCAAATACTGTGTTTTAACAGATACCATGTATGATACATTAACCATTCTCCATATGCATTTTAGAGAATCACCTTGGAATATCTGAAGTCCATATGGCTATGTATGATGAAGATATCTTGAAAAATCCTTTTTATTTGGCCATTCAAAAGCGGCGTCCTGATCTATGCAGCAAAGTTGCAGAACTCCATGGTATTGTAAGTAGAAACTAGTAGTTTTAAAAAACTGCTTATTAAATAATAGCTATATGAATTAAAATCATACTTCTGCTATGACACATGAAAAGATTAGTGTAAGCCTACAAAACTTTATATTGAAGCAGAGGAACTTCTAGTTTAAGTTGCTTGTTATTTACTGATACAGACCTTGATTTTGAATAGTAACTCCAGTTCTTAGGAATTCTAATCTGGGTATTCCACAATTAGTTTTCATCCAAAACTGTGTGGAAACTCTGTTAAACTTGAGGTTATTGTTACCTGATTCTAAAATTAAGCTTCAAATTGGACAGGGTTGTTTCAGTTATGTTTTGCTTAAGATGGTGATGTGATCATCTGAAATGCTAAAATCTGTTAACTAGTTCTGTCGGTATTGTAACGCTATTTTTTCAGTACTTTCAAAACTACTTGCTTATCGCTTTTCTTCCTTGACAATGAGATGTGTGTGTGTACATGTGTGATGAATACAACAAATTTGTTCTAATTAAGATTTTGTCTCAAACTGCCAATCTGTTGATGTGCAGTAGAGCCAAGATGTTTTTGTCTTGGATTTGTTTTTGTTTTTCTAGTGGATTTTATTTTAGTGTTAAAATATGCTTCACTTATTAGCTGCCTAATTTTAAGTAATCAGGTGACTGATACTAAGTAACTTAAGATTTCATCTCCTTCTGTTAATGTTTACTTCAGTTACGTTGGTCATCCTTTTTCAGATAAGTCATTAAATGAAACTTCTAGGTTAATCACTAGACTGTGTGCTTATCAATGGCCTTTCCTTTCCTGGCACCTATAACTGCTATGCATCTGCTAGTAAGTGTTTATAAGCCAGATTCGATTGCTTGTCTCTGAAGAACCTAAACTATTCATGTTCAGCTGGTGATATGTGGCCTTTCTCTCAAAAGCACGATCTAACTTTTTTAGGTGTTGGTTCCATGCAAAGGAAGCCTTTCAAGCAACAGTCTTTCTACCTGCCAGTTTGAATCTTATGTTCTGAAGCCACAAGAAGAAAATTTTCAGACCTTAAATGGAAAGGTATTCCTGTTTTGATGTCTGATGTAGCTTAGTAGATAAATGATCTGCTGTGGTTGATGACAGATGACTTCCTCTCCTGCAACCATTAATTCACACTAAGTTTCAGAGCTACCTGGCAAAAGCAGTATGTTGTCCATCTAAGCCAAAGTTCTTGGGCCTATACTGCTTTCTAGCAAAAGCTGTATTTTTGGCATGTACACAGAGTAATTGTCCTGTTCAAATGGTAACGCTGCCTCTGATTTCAGTTTACTACTTTGGCAAAGCAACTTTGTCAATATATCTGTGTTTTGTGACAAGTTAGGAATTCTGTGTGTGGCAGAAGATCCTTATCACTTAGTTAAGAGCTGTCTCTCTAGCTTTCAGGCAAATTGTAGCCTGCCTATATTGTGTGTGTATGCAACTTTACCAAGGCTTAAGACAAGATTATGATGGTACTGAGTTCTTTCTAAGACCTGATGTTAATTCAGTAAGTAGAGCAGAAGCTGACCACTGTAGCAGCGAGCCATAATAACCAGTATTTACAATGCATGTGATCATGTTTTTTTTTTTTTGCTTGTTTGCAGTACAGTCTGAGATCTTGCACCTGTTGGCAGGCTATCATTTAGACCTTCCTACTGCAGATGTCCTCAGTGGAGTTACTTGAGAAGATAAATCTCAGCATGCAAAATGTAGACAAGATGTGTGTTGTTTTTCTGAAGCTGGACTTAGGCCCCAATTCTAAGATGTTTTTCAATTTCCTTTCTAAAAGTCTTCTAACATGTGCAAATAGTCACTTGAACCTTGGAGATTATCTGAAACCTCCTCTTGTAGTAGGTTTTTAAAGGAAGTAGGTAGAAGCCAAGGTTTAGCCATTGTAGACTGAAGGAGTTTGTTTCAGTGTCTACACAGTATGAGAATATCAACTCTGAGGCTTTCTTGTATTGCAAGATTCTCTATTCCCTGGAGATGTAACTATGCAGTGCGGAAGCCAAAGAGTAACTTCTTTCTGGCAGTGTTTTACATTTAATCTATTATTTGTTTTGTTTCAGGAGATCTTCATACAAGGAAACCTCATCATTTTAGGAACTGGTTTTAATTGTCATCTCTCAGTACCTATTCTTTTTGAGGAAACATTTTACAATGAAAAAGAAGAAAGCTTTAGTATATTGTGCATAGCTCATCCATTGGAAAAAACAGAATGCTCAGGTATGTATTCAACTCATTAAACTGAATGTGTTAATTTTTGTCCTAGTACTGAAAGTGCCCTTGGTAAGGCTGGAACACTATTTCCAAGGCTACTGTTAAAGCTATAAGTGTAACAGAATTTCCATGTGAGTGTGTAACAATCTATGTTTACTAATCAAAAGGAACGAAGCTTCTTAAAATGTGTGTTGAGATTTTTCTGAAATAAAGTCTAAAATTCCTAAATATATAAGAATATCTATTTGAAACAAATAATAACAAAATGAAGTAATACTAGCATAGTGTGAAAACAGTACTGTTAGGCAAATATGGAAGTTCTGAAAAAACCTGGCATACACATAGGCTTATTCTAAAAGTATTAATCTAAATCTAAAAAAATTGTTCTTGTGGTGGTCATTTTCTTGGCTATTAATGTAGTTGTATAGCAGTCTTTCAGAAATGGGGTAATTAGTAATGGATGAGATCTAAGCCTGTTATTAGAGGGTTGTCTTTGATGGCAAATGACAGACTTGACTAGAAAAAAAACAAGCCAGAAAAGCAATATGAATTTTAAGTGAGATCCGATTGTCCTGTTCAGAAGGGAAGTGGATTTGGTTTAATGTTTCTGTAGCAACTTGGCTCTCCCATTCAGATGAAGTGCATCTGAGTAAAGAATAGGGTATGTAAAAATCCCATCTTGGGTTTTTACAGCTCGCTTGGACCACACTGACTTCCTGCATGGGGCATGCAGTCAATACTGTAACGTGCTTTTCTACTTTGAAGCTTGTCTTGCCCGTTGATCATGAGTTGTATATGTGGCAGTAAATTACGCCAGGATAAAAAACATGTGAAATAAATTTTAGATATTCCAAATAATACTTGACATAAAAAAGGGAAGAGAGCCTACTCTAGATGTTATGTGTTTAAATTCTTTTAATTAAAAACAATGCCTTCAGTTTTAATGAAGTAGGCTGAATTAAGGTTTCGTTGCATGCAAGCTGGCTGTGTATGTAGGGTCAGAAAATACTTTACCATGCATGCATATAAAATGGATGTGTTAATTTTTGGCTTTCATTTTAGGTGAATCTGCAGCTTCATCAAACTCGTATTCTCTGAAAAATATTGAAGATGTTAGAGAATTCTTGGGAAGGCACTGTGAGAGATTTGATAAATACATAGGCTCTTTCTATAGAACATTTAAAGAACATGAAAGGAAAAGCCTCCGCCACTACATAGTCAGTATCTTGCTTGTTGATGTTTAATTTACTAAGTGTAATTCACTGCTTTGGATATCTTTGTCCTGTTGAGCTTTTCCATAATATTACACAGACCTTGAGGAAGGTGGGAAGGGAGAGAGTAGAATTTTTAATTGTGAATTATCATATCTTAACTAGAAGAATTGCCTTTACCAGTTAAGTCTTACCACAATTCTGAGGGAGGGAAGACTTCCTTTCCAAGCTTATTTATGCTTTGTTGCTTCAAGTCAGACTGACCTGAATCTGATGTTTTTCTCCCTTCTCCCTCCCAGGATTCTGTCAATGCACTTTATACCAAATGTCTCCAGCATCTTTTGAGAGATTCGCACTTGGTAAACACTTACTCCACTCAATACATAGTATGTAGTGTTACGTGAGCAACACGTTATCTGACTTTCTCTTGCTGTTTGTATGGCTTTCCTTTTCTAGAAGATGCTTGCAAAGCAAGAAGAGCAGATGAATCTGATGAAACAAGCAGTTGAAGTAAGCATCTAAAATGAAGGAAAAATAATTAGCAAACTATTTGGAACTCTCCCTTTTGTGCCTAAAGTACTGGTTTCTTTTTTTTCCTACAGATGTATATCCACCATGCTATTTATGATCTAGTCTTTAAATATGTGGGGACTATTGAGGCAAGTGAGGTAAGCTTTTTTGTTTGGTGTTTTTGTTTGATTGCATTAGGTTAGTTACACTAATCTAATGCATTTAAAAAACCCTAAACTGTTGCCTTTCTATTGGTTTAGGATGCTGCTTTTAACAAAATCACAAGGAGCCTTCAAGACCTGCAGCAAAAAGACATTGGAGTGAAGCCTGAGTTCAGGTGGGAGAGGCTATTATGGATTCTGAGGAGTCACTGAGATCCTGGCTTAAGTAGGTCTAAGGCCAGCCAAAAAGTCTCTTCCTTGAGAGGACAGCAAGTTTTTCTTACACTTCATTCTTTAGAGATGGAAAAGAAAGCTTTTAAGTGTCATTTGAGGGCGGTCTTTGCATTGATTATCTCCTTTGTTTTTATATTCTTAAGCTTCCCTCTCAGGATACAGGAATGCAAATCTACTTGGAGTAGAGTTGGAAGTAGTTTAATACTGTTCTTCATTTCTGAATAAGTTAAAACTTGGGATTTGAGTGTTTTGCACAGAAACTCTGTATACTAACCACTTCTTTCAAATTACTTTGTAGTTTTAATATACCACGTGCAAAGCGAGAACTGGGTCAGTTGAACAAATGTACTTCCCCTCAACAGAAGCTACTTTGTTTACGAAAAGTGGTACAAATTATAATGCAATCTCCTAGCCAAAGAGGTTAGTAATTAGTGGATTAATAACTTTAAACTTTTTGCTTAACCATACACACAAAGCACTTTGGTATATAAGCAGCTGTTTGAATGGCACTTGTGGATTCAACACAGAGAGAGAGTCACAGTTAGAGACCTTGCTGGTCTCTAAACAAAGTAAAATGGAGGCAGGGTAGACAATTTAGCCTTGTTTCTCATGAGGTGAGGTGATTAATTTATACATGTTTTAGCTAGAGCATGTGAGAAGCTTTCATGTGCCAGGACACTTCTCATGCAGAAGAACTGAGAGTGATCACTTTTAAACACTGCGGAATGCTGCTAGATCATTCTTGTTTATTTGTCCATGCTCCTTGATAATCTTGAAATTGATGCTCTGGAGATGCATCTTTTGCAAAATGCAGTTTTGGTGAGGGGCAAACAAACCTTCTGTATGTTGTGTTCAAAGTGCTACTGTGGAGTACAGAAATGATTCTGTAATAGGAAAGCATGGACCTCTTAACCTAGTGCTTATTTTCTCTAATGTGGGTAGAGAAAATACTTCCACTAAGCAAACAGTAGTGTGTTGAGCTTGTGCTTTCCTTACTTCAACTCCTCCTTTCTCCAGGAAACATTCTGGCTTATGGAAAAGTATATCAACTTTGAGGGTGATATTTTGCCTTCAAGAATTAAAAAAAAAAAAAAATCTTGATCTAGTGCTATGGCTCTTTCTGTATAGGAAGGAGGGGATGCTAGTCAAATATTGTGATTTCTGTAGTACAAACTGTTTTGCTTTTGGCTAATCTTGATCTAGTGCTATGGCTTTTTCTGTATAGGAAGGAGGGGGATGCTAGTCAAATATTGCAATTTCTGTAGTACAAACTGTTTTGCTTTTGGCTCTTTCTGTATAGGAAGGAGGGGATGCTAGTCAAATATTGTGATTTCTGTAGTACAAACTGTTTTGCTTTTGGCTCCTGGCAGTCTGTTTTAGAGGGAAACTGAGAATGTTTGAAGGGGTGGCTTGGTCACTGAATGCATTCTCTACTAGCAGAGATGGCAGTTAGTCTTAGGAGATGGAAGTCCATTCATAGGTGTTGTTCTTGATTTAAACCATGACATGACTAACATCAGAAGTAAATTCTTTTTTTTTTTTTTTTTTAGTTAATGTGGAAACCATGTGTGCAGATGACCTTCTCTCTGTTTTGCTGTATTTACTTGTGAAAACAGAGATCCCAAACTGGTATGCAACTATATTTTGGCTATACAGATCTCCATTGTATTGTAATGCTGTTGTATGGGCAAATGTTTCTGAGCAGGTAGTAATAACTTACTGAAAGCCTAAGAGGGGCTGGTGTAATGCAAAAAAAAATGTATTTTTAGTAGGACAAGCAGCAAAGATGTAATACAGGTGACCAAATTTAGGACCTGTCAGGAATTCAAGTGCTGTCTTTGCTTATTGATTCCCAGCCTAGAAAAAAAGCTGCAATGGGAGGCCCCTCTGTGCCATATCTACATGTCAATGCAGACTTCACTTCATGTCAGTACTTCCTTCCCTAGCTGTGAAACCGTTATGCGGCTTTTAGACGTTTGATACATTTCATGTAGAGAAACCAGAATTGAATGCTGAATTGCTTGCTGCTAGCCTATGCCAATGGGTTTCTCTCTCCTTACCATCAGTAAAAGTATATCTATGCCTTCCACTTGTACCCGGACTGAAATGTATTGTTGATGTATCCCTTCTTGGAGATTAGTATTTCTCCTTTAGTTTGTAGCTCTCCCATTACATGGATGCTTATGGTTCTGACACATTAACATGTTTGAAATGTGTGAAACAATCTCCTGCTACTGTTCTTGCTCTGTCCTTCTCATTCCTTATATCCGATTAATATCTTAAATGAATAATTAAGAAATAAGTAGAATGATCCAGCTACAAAGCTCAGAACAGCCATAGTGTTGCTAGCCTAACAATCTTCTTAAAAGTGTTTTTTCTTTTGTCTGCCTGGATTGCCTAAGATGAGTTGCAGTATTAAGGTATGTCATACTAGCATCTTATTATTTTCAGTGGTTCATGACTAACTTTTTGTTTCAGGATGGCCAACCTGAGTTACATAAAGAACTTCAGGCTTTGCAGTTCAGTGAAGGATGAATTGGGATACTGTCTAACCTCAATTGAGGCTGCAATCGAATACATACGACAAGGCAACCTCTCTGACAGATCAACAGTAAGCTGCTCTTAAAGTCTGTCAAATGTGTGTTTCACAGAATCACAGAATG
>NW_009714456.1:0-844 GCF_000703405.1 Apaloderma vittatum
CATGCCTGGAAGCATTCACATTATGCCCAGCGTCCCACTGCCTCCTACCTCTAGGCTTTCCCATGGCAGCTGGAACGGATGCCCTGTGAGACAGGGGCTTCAATCAGAAAAGCCACAGTGCTGTCGCCTGTGCTTGGTGCGTGCTTTAGCAAGAGCAGGGAGCTCTGCCAGTGCTATCAGTCCCCTCATGGCAAAATTTGCCAGCAAGAACATGTAGGCAAAGTGCAACCTTTATCCTTGCAGCTGGATAGCTACAAAGGCACTTTCTGTGGCACTGGGGGTGTTCCCTTCTCATGCTCTACAAGATCTCCAACCTATTTCTGCTTTTATTCAAGTCAGGCCATTTCTGCTTTTATTCATGTCAATGATTTAGAAGGTTTCTAAGACAATACACACAAATTATATAAAGCTTCTCTGACTGCTTGCTTTTCAGAGTGTCACAGAAACTTGTGAAGACTGGTACTTGCATTACTTGGTTATCTTTTGTTCCATGTTCTCGCTTGTTTTTACAGAAGAGCATATGAATTTAATATATTTGATGCACATTGCAGAACAACTTGACGATGGAATCAAGAAAATACTATTGTTTCCATGGATCCTAGACTTCTTGTTTTTATGCAGCTCTTACATAAATCTCCCCGAATATCATTCAATCTCTCTTGGAGGCTGGGTGGACTCCCTATGAGCTGGTGATACCTAGGACTTTGCAGAAACAGTTTCCTCAAGAAGACAAAAAAACCCGAGTATTAAGCTTTTCCATGCTTAGATGAAGAAACATGACTTGTTAGTGGGATTTTGGCTTGGATTTCCAACACAAGCATTGTCTTTTACCTTGGATTTGGAC
>NW_009714457.1:0-3161 GCF_000703405.1 Apaloderma vittatum
GGGCCAGCCCTGCCTCTAGCATTTGTGCAGACCCAGCTCGCGCAGAGGCCACCCCACTGAGATGTCCTGGCTGATGCCTTCATCCAGCTCTGCTGCTGCCATCATCACCCTCCTGTTCGGATGCGCCTGGCTCAGCTCAGCCACCCAGTCCTCCCCCAGTAAGTGCCTTGGTGGGTCTGGGGGGTGATGGCACAGGGCAGAGAGGTCTCACTGGGATATCCCAACATCTTATCCTGTGATTTTTGGAGGGGACAGACGGGTATCAGGTGAAAGATTGGGGCACTGCTCTGCTACCTTCCCCTGATGTTCATATGAAGAAATGACGTGAACAGATGAAATCCTATGACCCCTTCCCCTTTTTGCAGGAGAAAATAGGTTGTGGCTCTGGTCACCTCGATTTCTCCTGTCCCCTGGATACAGAGAGGTGGCAGAGGGCAACCAGTTGGATGCAGCCAGGGACCCCAAGGTTAGGTGTCCTGGGATGGAGTTTTTGTCCCGGATGGAGTTTTTGCAGCTGGAGCTGATGTGCAGGGGAGCAGAGCTTGGCTGTGTTTTTCGAGCAAGACAGAAATGGGATTTGATCGGAGGTTGTTTGTCTGGTGTCTCGGGACCTTCCTGTTCTTTGATTTTGTTCTGAGTACTCAGTGAAAAACGTCTGACCACAGGAAGACAGAGAGGCATGTGCAGCCCCGGCTGCGGTGAGGGGCCGGGTTGGGTGGCTGGCTGGGAGAAGCAGGAGGAGGACGCAAGAGCCCCAGGTGGGAGAACATCTTCTATCCTGGCATGGGTGGTCATATCCTGATCCTGTCCTGGCATGGGTTTCCATGGGGCAGGGAGAGATGGCAGCTCCTGCATTTGCTGGTAGCTCTGCAGGGAGGGGTGACAGCTTCTGCATGGTCCTGAGTGGGAGGAGGCAGTGGGAGGGAGCTCTCAGCTAAGCCTGATGCCTTGTGTCCTCTGCAGTGCGTGGCAAAGGGCGAGTCTTGATCCCCCTTGCTCCCCAAGAAGAAGCCACATGTCCCACCGCCTCCGTGGAAGGTTTTCTCAACAGCACCCTCACCACCCGCATCCTGCCTGCCCTCTACTCTGTGGTCCTGCTTGTGGGGCTGCCGGCCAACGCTCTGGCCTGCTGGGTCCTGGTGACCAACTTCAGATGTTCCAGCACCCTGTTCCTGCTCAACCTGGCCAGTGCTGACCTGCTCTTTGTCCTAGTGCTGCCCTTCAAGATCTCCTACCATTTCTTGGGCAATCACTGGCTCTTTGGGGAGTACTTGTGCCGCACCATGATGGCCTTCTTCTATGGTAACATGTACAGCTCCATCCTCTTCCTTACCTGCATTGGCCTGGAGCGCTACATCTCTGTGGTGCACCCATTCCTGTGGAAGGGCTCCAGTTGGACATGTGGCAAGGCAGGCATTTGTGTGGGCATCTGGCTGGTGGTGGGGCTGAGCATGAGTCCTCTGCTTTTGCACACCCAGACAAAGCATATCTCAAGCCTGAACATCACAACTTGCCATGATTTCCTAGAAGAAGAGGAGCACATGGCCCTCGTCAATTATTTCCTCATCCTGGTGGGACTGGGCTTTGGCTTACCCTTCATACTTGTGACCATCTCCTACAGCTGCATCCTGGCACGGCTGCTGGTCAAGGGAAGACACCATGGGCAGGTGGTACGTGTCCTGGCCCTGGTCCTCATAGTCTTCGTCCTCTGCTTCACCCCCAGCAATGTGCTGCTCTTCATGCACTACATCCTGGAGGTCAAGGGATGCAACAACATCACTTATATTTTATACACCCTGGCCCTGGTCCTCAGTGCCTTTAACAACTGCTTCGATCCCTTCATCTACTTCTACATGTCCCGGGATTTTCGGAGCTGGGTCCGGAATGCAGGGAGCTGCTGCCTGGGGCGAAAGGTGGGGAGGGCCTCGGAGAAGGCAGCTTTGCCCCTGAGGTCCACTGAGCAGAGCCAGATGTAGACAGGGCTAGCGGGTGCAGGGCTGTGTCCCCCAGCTCCAGGGAGGGGTCTGATGCTCAGCATGAAGGGCTGCACTATCCCAGGCTGGCAGTAAATCCTGCCCTGGATCTGAGGTTCATTAGGACTTTGTCCCTTCAATGATACCAGCACTGTCCCCAAGTCATGAGTCTCCCAGCTGTGTGGCTGGCCCAGCACCCCCACCTCCTTGCTTGCTGGACCCCAGCACCCTTCACCGCTCCTCCTGCAGTGACGAAACCTTTCAGATTACAAATAAACCTTTATTTCTCCCTGCTAGTAGAAGGAACAGGTATAAATACACAAGTTGAGCCAGAGCTGCCCTCCATCGCCAGGACCATGTGCCAGGCACACACGGCCAGCCCTGCTCCTGTTTGACCTCCCACTCCAGAATATGCCATAGTAGATGGGAGGCTGGCTTAGGTGTCCTGCCCCTGCCCCGCAGGCCCAGTGCTGGAGAGGGGACATCATGCCCCCCTGCCTGACACTGTGCCACACTGCTGGAACATACAGGCACCCTGTTTCTGCTTTTATTTTCCCTTTACTTGCTTCCTTTGGTGCTGGACCCGATGATGGATGCTGCCTATGAGTGAGAGCACATGTGGCAGCATCCCCAGCCCTCCCAAGAGGGGGTGTCACAGCTCAGCATCCTGGCCCTCCCTAGTCTCCCTCCCAGCTCCGGGGTCAGGAGGAGGGTGCAGGCTCCGTGATGTGGCAGCACGCAGTACCCATTTTCACTGCCACCAGGCGCGACTTGACCCCCAGGTTGGTGGCTGTCCCTTTGGCGCGGTGGGTCACGTCACTGGCTGGCCCGGCTCTGGTGGCTGGCCCTCATTTTTCCTGAGGATGACGCTGTTAAGCTCCTGGATGAGTTTGTTGTTGATGGGTGAGCAAGGCTGCATGCTCCTCTTCCTGGGCATCTCCAAGGAGGTCTCCGTGCCAGGACTGCTCCCCGGTGCGGCTACCTGCTCCCAGTCCAGTGCCAGGGAAGGCTCCACATTCCTCTCCAGAGAGGCTGTTTTGGTGGGTCTGAGACCCTGGGCTGAAGCTTTGTTGCTCTCCAGGTTCAAACCCCTTTCAAGGGACAGGGCTTTGGTGACGGATGGACCTGCCACCCTCTGAGCTGGGCTGGCGGGCAGCGAGGAGCGCAGTGCCGTGGCTGGGGGGTGCT
>NW_009714457.1:3305-4459 GCF_000703405.1 Apaloderma vittatum
CAGGGAGTCCTGGTGCATCTTCATGGGCTGGGGGAGGATGAGGAGTTGAGGTGAGGGTGCCCTCCATCCCCTCTCACCGTGCCCTCCCTGCACTTGGACGTTGCACAGGGATTCTTGTCTTCTCCTTATGGGGCTGATGTCTGCAGGGCACCCACCCTCCATCACGTCTATTGGCTCGGGCACTGTTGCCCTATCTTCCTCTACCTCTGATGGAGGGGGAGCATTTTGGGCCATACCATACCATACCATCAGGCTGTGGCACCAGCCCAGCATCCCTTGGCAGAGGTGGTCTGGGGTGGGGAGGGCAGATGGGGACCCATGCAGAGCACAAAGCCAGATGAGGCGAGGTCCAGCCAGGTGGCCCCTGGGGAAATAACCTGATCTCAAGGATGACCCAAACCCATTTCCTCACATTCCCGATCTTCATCCTCTCTGGGCAATGCATGCCCAAGTGGAGAGGCTCTGGGAACTGGACTGGACTACTGTGGTCTTTCTTGCACACACCAGGACTGTGAAGGGACCCCCAACCCCAGGTATGGGACACACAGAGCAATGGGCAACCCCTTCTCTGCCACACAGTGTGGGCACGATGGTCCGGCCATGTCTCTGAGCGTTGCTTTAGGCGAGCCCTCACAACCACAGCCAGGACGCACGGTGCCAAGCCAGTTATGGCCACGCTCCACGTGTGTGAGTACTTACAAAGAACATGGACAAGGTCCTTCGCGTGTGCAGGCGACGCTGGGAACAGAGGAGAAGGGAGGGGTAAGCATGTGCTAACGCAGAGCAAGGTCACAGCTGCCTTGGCAGGCAGAGGATGGGCAGTGGGGCTCAGTACCCCACAGAGAGCTTCCATGGACACAAGCACAGCATGCAGCATGCGCACATTTTTGAGCATGGGGACGTACACCCAAAGCATTCATCAGTGGTCTCAGGATGGGTGTATGGACCTGTGTGAGTGCAGGAGCACCCATGGGCAAGGGTAGCTGTGGGGGATTTACCAGGGTCTGGTTGGCGGATAGCATGGTGGCATCGGTGCTGTCACCATGCAGGGGCACCAGCGGCATGGTTCCAAACTTCTGCTTGGCGAGGTCGGAGGAGGAGTGCCGGCGCATGACCACGGGACGCAGGTCATCATGCTGTGCACAAAGACAGGG
>NW_009714457.1:4504-6268 GCF_000703405.1 Apaloderma vittatum
CCAGCCGGGTGGCCCAGCTGACCTGCACCCACCTGAGCCTTGAGGATGCTGGTGGTCCAGTCCCACAGCTCAGCCTGCCCTGAGCACACCAGGTACCTGCAGAAGACTCAACTTGAGAAGCTGCCAGGGTGCAGGGCCCATGGGGTCCACGTCCCCTTGTCACCAGAGCCCTGGCTGTCCTTTTCCCACTAAAATCAGGGACGGATCTCAATAACGTTGCAGTGTTAGGTTAATTGTTGGACTCAATGATATTAAAGGTCTTTTCCAACCTAAATGGTTCTATGATTTAATGATTCAACGATTCTATCCCCCCAGCCCCAGGACAGCAGGGGCAGATACTCACAGCTGCTGCTTGTCCAAGGTCAGCGTGAAACCCCACCTGAGGAAAGGAAGAGTCAGGCTGTGGGGCAGCACCATCAAGCACGGACACAGCCCCAAGTGCATGGGCACTGGGGCAGGGGACTGAGCTCGCCCCACAGGCACAGGATTTTCATGGCTTTGGGTCCCAGTGGGGCTTGGCATGCTCCTAGTGGTTGGGTTGGTATGCTGGGTGCAGGGAGAGAGGGATGCGTGCCCCAGGGAAGGTCCCACTTACTGGGCTGGTGGCTTCAGCTTCTTCCTGATGCCCATGTAAACCTTGGCTGCGTCCAGGGGCCACTCACGCTCTGGCTTGACACTCTGGGGAAGAAGAGCCAGCGATTCAGCCTGGCTTTCTGCCAGCCTCCCTGCCGGGATGACAGCTACTACCGTGCCACTGCTGTCCCCAGGGTCCCCCTCCCCGCCTTTCCTCCCGTCTTTGGGGCACAGATCCATCCCTGCAGCATCCCCTGTGTACCCTCTTCTCCTTGAGAAGTAGCAGCCTCCGGTCCTGGATGACGAAGTAGCGCTCCTGAAACTTGTTCCCCAGCAGCTTGGGGGGCTCCTCACGGCATTTCAGCAGCCCACACTTGGGGGTCTCACGCTTCATGCCTGCTTAATGTAAGGAAACCGTGGTCAGTGGGGCTGGGAGCATGTGAGGGTGAGTAGCGTATTGCAAGGTGGATCCCACTGTGGGTCTTGGGGGTGTGCACCTGATGGCTGTAGGGTGGTGGCCAGGACAAGAGGAAGATCAGGCAGAGTTGCCCGACTCTGGGGACACCCCTAGGGACTAACACCCTTTGGGACTGCCTTACCTGTGAAGAGACAACTGCCCTCACCGATGGGGACCTTCCTCACCAGCAGGTACGCAGAGCTGGGTTCCGGGAGCTTGCACCACTCCAAAGCTTGCTCCAGGACCTTCTCCTTGGGGTGCAGGGGCCGTTCTGGAGAGGCAGGAACACTTTCACCACTGTATCCCCTTCCTTGTTCCAGTCCCTGTCCCTCCTGCCACCAGCAGCAAATCACTCCCCTGTATCCCACACCTCCTCCTCCTCAGCCTGGCGATGCTGAGAGCATCCCCCTGTGCCATGCCCACCTTACTCACCCAGTTCCCCATTCTCCAGGGCCTCGAAGGTCAGCCAGATGTCCAGGCTGGCTGCCACGTTGCGCATCTCCAGCACTTGATTGGTGAGCTCCTCTGCTGTCATCGTGGGGGACACCTGGGGCCGGACACACAGGGAGCTGTGGTAGGTGGTGGCAGGATGGGTCCCAGGGACAGGAGCCTGCATCCCTGCTTCCTCTGTCAAGGCCCTCCTTTGGGACTTACCTTCAGGGTGACGCAGCAGTCGGGCAGCTTCTGCTCGAGGCAAACCTCGATGATGAGATCACCCGCCTGTGAGAGCTGGG
>NW_009714457.1:6280-17568 GCF_000703405.1 Apaloderma vittatum
AGTGCCATGCTGGCATGGGTGCTGTGCCCATCCCCTCTCCCCAGGGGCTGGTGATGGTGTCTCAGGGTGCTGGGGCTGCTTCTTCCCTCAAGATGATGGGTAAAGGGGAGACAAGTGGGGTGCGGTCCTTCTGCAAGTATCTAGTGTGGGACGGCAGGGACCCAGGGTGGGCAGTTGGGAGTGTCCCCTTCCTCTTCAGAGACCAGCCCAGGGGTCCCTGAAATGATGGGGGCCAGCAAGCACATCCCTGGTACCTGGGTGTCCTTCCAGGTGGTGATCAGACTGTTCTCCAGATCCATCTGGGATACCTGGTCCTCATCAATCTGCCAGAGGAAGGACACAGAGAGTGAGAAAAGAGACACATGGAATCAATGTGAAATGGAATATGGCTTGAGGACACATGGTCACAATGGAGGAATGAAGGGAGGCAGAGGAGGACATTATGGGGGGATACAAGGGGAAATGGACAGAGCCAGAATGGAGGGGGCTGGCAAGGCCACTGCAAGGAACTTACGTTGAAGATGCTGACATAGTTGTCAATGAGGTCTTCCATCACCTTCACCTCATGCTCCCCTTTGCCATCGGTCTGAAAGAGGCTGGGTGCAAAGAGCAGTGACAGGTTCTTGGTGGTCATCTGGTTGAGGTCTGCACATTTCTGCACCCTGGGAAAAGGAGGACAGAGATGAGGGGCTGGTTCTGCTCTGGATGGGATCCCAACAGTAGGAACTTCAAGCCAAGCAGTTCCTGTTTTGAGGATTTCCAGCTGCCATCAAACCAGACAACAGCCTCAACTCTGAGTCGGGGATGGGAATTTGTTTTTTCCCTTTTCTGAGGCACTGGATGATGTTTATGATCTGCAAGAGGGTGTCCCCTACTCCTAAACCTCCTGTCTCTCCCCCTTGCTGTGGGAAGACTTTGAGGACATTTGAGGTGTCCCAGAACAGCATGCTCCAGCACACCCCAGCATCAACTTGGGGGCTGGTGGGACAGGGTGTGGGCACTGGGCTCGCAGGGCTGGGAGCTACCATTCCCTGGGCAGCGGGGAGACCCCACGCTGATCAAGGGACCTTATCAGGGGTGGCCCACTGACCGGTAGAGGTGACCGATGAGGGCAGCCAGGGTCTTGTGGTTGAGGCGAGGCAGGCGATGAATGAGCTCCTTGTACCGCTCCAGGCGCTGGGGCTTTGAGGAGATTGCTGGAGGGAGAAAAACAAGTCATGGACTGTTGCTGAATCCAGCAGATCCAGAACTAATGTGGTACCAGGACTGGTACTAGGACCTTACCCCAAGGGACATTGGCCCTGGGGGTCCCTGGCAGGGAGCCCAGTGTGGCAGCAGGGGTTGGTGAAGAAGGTACCTGCAGCCTCCTTCCACTGTGAGTGCAGCTCCAGGGTGAAGACGGGGTCTTCCAGCTCACGGAAGAACCGCTTCAACACATCAGTGACATCCTCAATGAAGTTGTCACTGATGCGTAGCTTGACATTGCGGGCATCCCGACGAAACTCCTCCATCAGTACCTTGATTCGGGACTTGGCTCCATTCTTGCGGTAAATCCCCTCATGCCGCAACCCTGGGGCAGGGACATGGGGTCACGGGGGCCCAATCCTGCCCAGAGAATCCCCAACAGAGCTGTACCCCGAGAGGGGTGCCTCCTGCCTGGACCCACTGGCCACCCCACGTGTGTTGGAGGATGCTCTGGTCACACCACCACTGCACTGGGCTCACCGTACTGGGTGATGAAGGCGATGCAGCTGTCCACGATGATGGGGATGTCTCCTCGGCTCAGCTGCTGGTCCCGCAGAGCGTTACCCCGGCCCCCTGCAGATGCCTGGATGTCAGTGTACCAAGCCGCAGAGTCTGCCCGTGACAAGCCCTGCAGGTAAAATGTCCTGAGAACAACAAGGGCAGAAAAGAGGGAATGAAGGTTGCCGAGGGGTGCAGGTTATCCCCTTCTGCCTGTATGCACAGTCTGGCTCTGGGACAGGGAGCAAGGCACAGTAAGGCTGAGAGACCCTGGGCCTACTTGTCTACCTCAGCAAGAGACCCCAGGCTGGAGTGACCTCTATAAGCCCCTTGGCCACAGCCCCATTGTCCCAATAGCATCCCTACCATGGGTTTGGCATCGTAGAATCATTTTGCTTGGAAGATCCTTTAAGATCGTCGAGTCCAACAATTAACCTAGCAATGCCAGGTCCACCACTAAACCATGTTCCTGAGCACCTCATTTATATGACTTTTAAATACCTCCAGGGATGGTGACTCCACCAGTTCCCTGGGCAGCCTGCTGAAGCTGCTTGGCTTATTCCCCATCATTCCTGAGATCAGGACTCACCTCCCCATCTCCACCAGGACCAGCATCTCCTTCTTCTCTGGAGTCTCCATGGGGGGAACCAAACCTGTGTTGGGTTGAGAAGCAGAGTAGTTGGAGCCATGCATGAAAACCCACCAGATGGTTCCTGTCCTGGGCTGTGGCATGGCACTTACTGAGCTCCTGCAGCCGCCGGAGGTTGATGCTGTCCTCAGCCCCATCATCCTCAGCAGGGCAGATGAAGAGGTGGGCTTTCTGCAGGATGAAGAAGGCCTGCTGCCACCGCTCAGGGTTGAGCATGCACTTGTAACGCAGCTGACCCACGCGCTGGAACTCATAGCCCAACAGGCAGTGACAGCTCACAGGTGTGAACCACTGAGGGACAGAACAAAAGATGAGACAGGTAAAGACAGGGCTTGGCCCCCAAGCACAGACCCCCATGGGGAGGGGGGCAGGGAGGAGGGGAGCCCCTGCAAAAGGAAAGAGAGTGTTTGCCACAGAGAGTGAGGAGCATGGGGAGCAGGGAGGAATCACAACAGGAAAGTGAGGGCAGAGCCTGAGGACCCACCAGCAGCATGGGGTGCCAGAGTTCGGTTGGCTCACCTTCCCAATGGCACTGGCCCAGGCTTGCAGGGTTTCAGGTCCGTCGGTTCCCAGCTGCTGCACTTTTTCTCCAGTGAGAAAGAGCTCGAGGGTGAAGCGAAACCTGCACAGGACAAACCAGCCCTCCAGTTCAGTCCCCTAACCCAAACTTACACCCAGAGCAAGAGCAGACCATTGCACCAAGCAGGGAGCAATGCCCGTCCCTGCTCTCTCTGTGGCCACAGGCTCTCTGAGCATGCAGTGGGACACCGCCAAGGGTACCTTTCAGTGGGGCCGGGGCTGGCGAATGCCTGGGCTCTGCTCACGCCCAGGGAGATGAGGTCCCCGCTCTCAATGTGGCCCAGGGGCTCAGTGCATTTCTCTGTCTCGAAGAAGAGCAGGCCTTTCTCCAGGGAGCACCATGTGCGCTGGAAGTCTGTGGGACCAGGGGCGTCAGCGGCACCAGGGTGGGCACCCCACCGCCCTCCTATGTCCCCCACACTTACCCTCTTTGCTCTTCTTGGCACATGGGAGCTTGGGGGTGTGTGTGGCCCGGTACAGGTACCCACTGTGAGTCACCGGCTGTGTGATCTCATTGTAGACTCCCTCCGGACCTGGTTCTTGTGCATGAGGGCTCCCTGTGGGACACAGAACTGAGAACAGGGGAGAGCAAGCACCCTCGAAAACGTGAGTGTCAGAGGCGCAGGGAGATCCCACTCATGTATGTGTAGGCAAGACGATGTGCCAGGCATGGGGTTCCCTGAAAAGGGGGTCCAGAGGAATGCATGACCTTTCCTCATCCCAAAAGAGAGGTGCAGTGGGGCAGATGGGTCCTCCAGGGAGCCACAGTGCCTGATGCTCTGGCTGTCCCCAACTGTGGAGTGTGCTATGGGAGGCAGCAGTGAGGAAGCTCTCCCCATTACAGTGAGATGGGGCTTGAGGGTCATCATTACCTGAATGGTTCCTGGGCCTTTTGCTCTCTGGTCCCCACCACAGGTCAGCCCCTGGGGCCACCTCACAAGCAGAAGAGTCAGCTGCCAGCCAAGCCTCTGAGGATGAGAAGAACTGCAGGATGGTCTTGAGCAGGGCTGGTCCTGTCACTGCAGTGCACAGTGCCTGGGATGAGACAGGTGCTTGTAGGGACCACATCCTGGCTCACAGAAAACCCCAGCCCACTGCCGGGGGGACGCAAAGGCAGGCAAAAGGAGGCACAACCTCCCGAGCCCCCAGAACTTCATGGCACAAGGGCGCAGATGCGTGTAGCCAGGAAGAAAGTGCTGGCATCTCAGATCCAGAGATCTGAGATGGTTCCTAGCACCTCAGCATCCTGCCTGCAGTCTGAGGTAGCCCCTACCTGGAGCACATCCTCCTGAGTGACATAGTGTGGATGGGGCAGGCGGTACCGTCCCTCTCGGTACTTGCGGGAGATGAAGTCCCGTCTCTGCTCAGCACTGGCATTTGGGTACAATGCCTCAGCCACGGGGAGGCGAGCAGCCCAAAACCGGTTGGCTCGGTCATTTCCCAGCATGATGAAGAGCTGCAGGAGAGTCCCATAGTCATGGTGAGCACCAGGGCCAGCTGGAAGAAGGACGATGCCCGGTGTCCCTGTACCCCATGGCACTGCTGCCCTGCCTGGAGAAGCATTATGGCCCCTGAACACACCATGCCAGCCCCAGCTAGACCGCCTAGACCCTGCCCTGACTGCCTCTACCTGTACGATTTCATTGGACCAGACGCTGGTGTCGAGCTTCAGACTTTGCACCTTGGAGATATTGGAGCCCAGGCTGCGGTGCTGCCCTGCAGAGAGTAGCAGAGTGAGCACCCCTTGAAACTGCCACGGAAACCAGCACCCAAGTCACCTCCATAGCCTGACCAGCACCCTGCCTTCCCAGGCAGGCTGAGCTAACACCTGCTAGGACCCCCATGTACCCCCCAGGAAGATGTACTGGCCTGCACACTGCTTGCAGATGACCACGCACAGGTTGATGGATGCCCAGTCGGGATTCTGAGCCCAGCAGTCTGCACAGTATTTGTTGGCTTTGTTGGACCAGATTTTCTCAGCCACCTCGTAGTCATAGAGCATCTCAGCTATGGCCTCCTGCAGGGCCTCCATCCACTCACGCTTCTCCCGCTCCGACTCCGCCACAAAGCTGTGAGCACCAGGACAATCAAAACTCAGGGGTTTGGGGCAACTAGCACCCAGCTGCTCCCCCCACCTTGTCCCACCTGCACGCTTGTGATACCTGAATATTTTGAAGGGAGTGATGAGCTCGAAGCTGCGGTTCTTGGCTTCCCGAATGGTGGAGCCACGCATCTCAATCAAGCAGATGCCAATGCCCATTTTAAAGAACTGCAATTCAGAGGGACACTGGTGTTGGCTCGGCAGTGTCACGGCCACAGTGGACACACCACCCTAGACATGACCATGATGCTGGGGCTAGGGCCAGGGAGCTTTGTCCAGCACCCACAGCATCCCATCGCTGCTTTGCCTGAACAAAGCAGACGTGGTACCCTGCCACATCTCACAGTCATCTCACGTGGGCTGACCTAAAGCATCCTGCAAAGACATTATGCCTTAAAGTGAAAGGCAAGTTCTGCCCACAGCCCCTGAAATCCAGCCATTCGAGTCCCACTGTCTTGAGGCCACACTGAGTCAGGCACACTTGTAAAGTGAATATCAACTTGAGCAAAAAACCACAGAGGCTTGAGATGACTTAAAAAACCCCAACAACTGGGGTACTGAGAAAATTAAGCAGGCAGGAGGTGGGGAGTTCTGTGGGCAGCAGGCAGAGACATGCTGCCTCCTGTGGGGCAAGTCCACGCTGCCACAAGTATCTTTGCTGGTGATTTCACGGTCACTGATCCACCTCTCCAGTGGCAGACTGGGACACTTTGGTGTGACTAAGACCTAAGTGCCTGGCACAGATGAAGAAAATTTGGTGATAGTAAGAAGATTGGGAGGAGGGGAGGTCCAATCCTGGTACCGACTGCATCTCCAAGCCCAGGCTCCCACTACTGTTGCCCTGTGCAGGATCTCCATCTTTCTGCTCTGCCATCCCTTTTCTCCTGCCCATCCTTTTTCTCTCTGCTCTCCCTTTGGCCCTGGATAAACTTCCTCCATTGCTCTCATCCCATCTGCCATTGGCAGAGCCCTCTGTGCCAGCAGGGTGTCTGGTCTGGTCACGAACCTGCTCACTCTTGTACAGCCACATCTCAGGCAGAGTCAGGGCTGCGAACACCTTGGACTTCTGGCCTTTCAGCTCCAGAGTGCCTGATTTCTGGCAGTGAGCGGTGTTGGTGGGCCGTGGCCGGGATCCCACCAGGCGCTGGTCCATCACCTTCTTCTGCAGCGTGGAGCACCATTCATTCCTCTGGGCTGGGGACCGGGCATGAAGGAGAGGATCTGAGCCCTTCTCAACATGCCTGGCATGGAGCAGAGCACCAAGCAGGCATGGCAGGGGAGAGGTCCCCTCAGTCATCGTGGTCGGATTTTTTGGCAATAGGGTGAGAGCTGCATGCAGGATGCTCTGGCCAGAGGAGGGAGAAGGGGACGGTTCATTGGAGACTGGTGAGCCCTGACCCATATCATCACTTACCCTCATTCTCGGCACGGAAGACAAAGATCCGGTGGCTAGTGAAGACCTGGAACTTGTTGTCCTTGGTGGAGCGAGCCATCTCGATCACGGATAGTGGGATCACCCCCTTGGGGTAGGGTTCCTGGAACGAGCCCCCGGCAGGATTACGCCCCACTTTGTTCTCCCTGTGGGGCCCATCCATGCTCACCTCAGCATCTGCCTTGATGGGCACATTAGTGTCATAACCATGGGGGTAAGGGGATGTGGCAGGGATGCCTGCAAGCTCTGGCAATAGTGGCTGCTCTGTGGCCCGGCACAGTGCCAGTGTCCACAAGTGAGAAAACCTCATCCATGGAACACATCCTCCACACCCCCCTGGCTCTACAGGGACACCAGCAGCTGAGGGTTCAGGTGAGGATGAGTCCATGGCTGGGACCTAGAGATGCCCTATTTGCAAGTTTGCCCCAGGTCTTGTGAGGCAGCAGGACCACCCTTGCCTGTACCCTGTTGTCTGAGGGACCCTTGTTCCTCTGGGCTTCCTGCAGTGTAAGGCTGTGTTCAGAGCCCCCCAGGCACAGGGCACACAGCTGCTCCACCCTCATGATGGTAAAGCAGTGCTGGCTCCTTGCAGAAGGACGGGGTAGGGACAAAGGGGATGTAGCAGCTTACGTGGTGTCAAGCTCAGCCTGCTTAAGTGACACGATACAGACTCCCCACCCTGCCCACATCCTGTCCGTCTGTACCTTCTCACTGCTGAAGTACATCAGGTTCTTCCCATCAAAACGGACGTAGCGCCTCTGGAAGACATAGTTCCTGTTGGGATGGCAGAGAAAATGGGGCTGTTGAGAAGGCGATGATCCTCCCAAGGACCCCACATTTGCTCACAGACCCTCCCTGTCCCTCAAAGATGGTTGCAAATCGACCCTTCCAGCACAGCTGTGACACTCAAGAGGGTCCTCCTCCTGTAGGGAGATCTGGCTGACCTGGTAGCATGATGACCATCGTGCCCACCTCAGCAGCCTTGCCCAAGGGGGCTTCACCTACAGAGACTGTCCCATGGGTGGGCACGTACCCCTGTGGGGAGAGCTTGTCCAGCCAGCCACTGAGCATGGTGGGTCGGGGCTCAGAGAGCGACGTGAAGCTGGCGTAAGGGGAGATGGTGAGGTCGTCCAGGACCTCGTCTGGGTAGAGGTGGGCTGGCAAGCTGAACGGGGTGCCCTCGGACCGCGGTGCCTCCACAGTGGAATACCCCTCCGTGTCGTTCTGGACAATACGGTCAATGAGCCGGGACCGGGTCTCCTCGTCCTCACTCCTTCCCTCGCTGCTGCACTCGCTGCTCGTCCTGTGAGAAATGAGGCTGTGAGACAGCTCGGCTGCCGCGGCATGGCTGCTCACTATGAAGAATCGGTCATGGTCAATGTCGTCGCATTTGGGGAGGTCTCGCACTGCTCCTGGCCCCATCCCAAGCTCCTTAGGGCAGTCGGTGATGTGGGTGCTCATATATCCATGAATAGGGTAGAACAAGGGCTCAGCAATCAACCTCATATATGAGCCAGGCAGCTCCCCAGTCCCATGTCCCTCTCCCTGCTCTACACCCACCCCAGCTACCTCCTCACTGAGGGGCTCAGCCTGTCCTCTCCCTCTACCCCTCCAGTGTTCACAGCACTGGGAAGGTTATTCTGCCACAAGACCTTCCTCCTTGTTCTTGTCTCCAGAAGAAATGTTTTGTAAAGGAACTGAGATGCCCCTGCACCCATCCCCTTTTCTTGGGAAACCATGCTAAAATCCCCAGCCAGGCTTGGTGTGACTGTCCAGCCATAGCAATAAAAGGAAATTATAAAAATAGACTACTAAGCCTGCCCCTTCTCCACAACCCTTTCAACCAGACATTTTTCTTACCCTGAAAAGGAAATGTGGTCAAAAATGTCTGACAGTACCAGAAGCTCAGAGGGGAGCTGCCCAGGTGCAATGGGTAACCTCCTTGCATGATAAATTCACCCTTTTCAGCTGGTGTCTTTCAGTGAAAACAACTAACTTTGGGGCCAAATGAGTCCCCAGGGCAAGGAGAAGGTATTTCCAGGTCAGCTGAGCCTGGAGGGTGGTGCCTGAGGTGCACCAAGTTGGGGCAGTCTCAGCCTGTCAGTGCTCACATGGGAGAGCTGCTGGAGGATGGATGGTGGAAGAAAAGGATCTGCTGGTGGTGAGGGGACGAAGGAGCTGTTGATGGATTTAGTTGCTTCAACTAGGGGTCATGGGTCAGACAATCACCCTGTGAGTGGGCACTCTGAAGTTTGGGAGTGGGAAATATTTCTCATAAGGAGATGTTTGCATTGTCCCCAGTGACAAGTTGTCAGTGAACAGGATGAGGAATTGGCTGAACTGGAGAAACACCAGTGTTGAAGAGGAGAATCAGGAGATCCCACAGAGGCAGGGGTAGGGGTTAGGGCTGGCTGGCAGCAGCTCAGCAGATGAGCAGGAGCCCATAGCTCTGCAGGAAAACTGGTGGGAAAAAGCATTGGAGCAGCTGGCTGATGGGGTCCATGAGCAGAACACAAAAGTCTTCAAAGACTTTTCTGTCTCTTGTTCAAATCCCCCACACCTCAACTACCTTCATGCTCAGGCTGGGAGGAAAAAAACCTGTTAAATGCTGCTCCTGACAGTCTGCTGATGGTCACATCCTGTCTCTTCTTAGCAAAACCACGCTGCAAAGTCCCTTGTAAGGTCCAGGACTGCAAGGGTCTGGCCGATGCACTTGGGATGCTCTGGATCCCAGCTCCCTGAAAGCTGCTGGGTGGAAGCTGTGACCCACGGGCCAGCACCCAACCCTGCTCTGAACTGCTGGTTCAGAGGCTCCAGGGCAGATTTCAGTATTTCTCTTTACAAAACTCCTATTCCTAGGTTTTTGCAGTTACTCGCACATGGCCTATCTTGGCTCTCATCTCATGGCAATGTCTGGCTGACAGTAACACTGGATCAGGCCACACTGCAGTGACGCTCATCCAGAGCAGGAGATGGACTGAACTGGCCAACACTGGGACCAGAAATACAGGGGCACGGGAACACAATGGCCAGCAAGGCTGCGGTCAGAGCTGAAGGACACAGAGCTGCAGCTTGCCTCTTAGTCTCTAAGCAATACAGGAAAAGGAACCCTCCCCATCTGAAATGGGAAGAGCAGCTTTCCTTCCTCTTTCTGAGATGCTATCAGGAGTTATGGAACATACATTTCAAAAGTATTTTAAAGGTGCCCCTCACAGTCTCACTGTCCACCACAGTGTGACAGATCAGCAAATGCTGATCTGATGATGTTGGAGCCTTTGGATGTTGCACATCCCTTCATCTGGAGCTTGGAGCCATCCCATTTCTGAGGAATCCCTGTTCCTCATGATATTTCCCTGCTCCCAGCCCCGTGTGCTGGTGCCCAGTGCCACTGACACTGATCCAGCTGGGCACTCAGGGCATCTGTTGACTGTCCCCTTGAGGGCCACCCACCAGCACGGCTCCTTCTCATCTCTCAGCCTGTCAGCTCTTCTTGAGACCACTGACCTTATCCCAGATGCTTCAGGTGGGGAAAAAGCTCCCATCACCTCTCAGGCTGTTCCCAAAGGTGTCCCCTCTGCCCTTGTCATGCAAATCCTGGACCAAGAACCCAGCCCCTGCAGCTGGGAGGAGGTGATGCTTACCTGTGTGCTTCTCGCTCCAGGTCCAGCTCAGATACCGCCTCATAGCTCTGATCAGAGATGCCAGTGCCCTGGGAGGAGAAATTGGTGACATCTCCTCTCTTCTCTGCCCTCTGCCATCCCAGACCCCATCTTCAACCTGCTTGGCCTACGGTATGAGGGTGCTTAGCCTGTGACCCCCCACCCCAGCAGTGATGCTCAGCCAGGCACTGCCAGGCACCACAGTCTCACCAGCTGCACCTCCTTACTTTGCAGCAGCTGGTGGAATGCAGAGTGACAGCAGGGGACAGCTACCATCCCCAAGGTCCCTTCTCACCTTCTGCTCCTGGAAGGGGGATACCTGCCCGAAGATGGTCTCGCTGTAGGGGCTGACAGGCCACTCACTGGCCTCTGTGGGCAAACACATGGGAGAAAAAGGCAGTCAGTGGTGCCTACAGTGGAGTAGTGACCAGCCAGGACTGCCAGCCCTGGAGGTGGACCCCTCACTGACCCCACCACAGCACAACCTAACATCCGGGGCATAACATCTGGCATAACAGAGATGCCAGCACAAGCACATGTGGGGCTGGATCCTGCCTTGACCTGGGGCCACTCTGGTCCCTGAGCAAGGCAGGAGCATGGGGCAGGACCTGGGGAAAAGGCAGGGTGTGCTATTGCTCCCCTCACCCCCCTTCCCTGGGGACATTGGGGGGTTCCTGCTGCGCACTGGTGGGCTGAGGGCTCTCACCTGACTTGCCGGTGGGTCTCTGCGGGACGGGGGGCAGGTCCTCCCCAGGCCAGCCAGGACTGCTGGAAAACAGAAGAGGCGTTACCGAGGCTGCGGCTGGGAAGGGGTGGGCACCTACAGGGTTTTTCCACCTTGTTTTCCCATCTGGCTTTTATGAGTCGGAGACTGTGCCTGCCTGGGGCTGCACCCAGATTTGTCCCCTGGGACGTGCAACATCCCCTCTGTGTTCCCAGTGTTGTCCTTGCTCCCTTCTCCCCAGGCTGTATCTCCTGAAGTTGCCGGACATTTCCCATCCCAGCTCACTCCCCTCTAACATCTCCCACCTTGCTTCCAGCAGGAACCAGCTCCAGAGCTCAGCCACCCCCTCTCTACGTCAGGGAGCCGCAGCCATGCTGCTTGGGATGGGGAAGTGGCAGAGG
>NW_009714457.1:17605-18872 GCF_000703405.1 Apaloderma vittatum
AAGGAACCATCTGGGGGCCCCGGGCTGCGCTGTCAGCTCAGAGGGATCCCAGCTGCCTTGCAGGACTGCTCCATGCAGAGCCTAGGGAACGCAGGGGGATAGTGGTGAAAGGGCCTTTGTCAGCAGCTGGACTCAGGCAGGGTTAGGCTGGGGATGAGGTCTCAGGGGTGGTGAGTTTTCTGGATCCTTGTCTCTAGCTGCTCTGCACTCCCCCCTCTTCTTCCTGGGGCAAGGGAAAGCATCTGCTTACTCAGGTTTGTCGTCCGGCTGGGTCAACTCCTGCGAAGACAGAGCCAGGGACTGAGAGAGAGCCTGATCCTGGGGACCATCCTCCCATCCCACCTCCTCAGCAGGTGCTGATGGGGGCTTGAGTCCTTCATAGATGACGTTGGAGACCATCTCCAGCCTTCCCTGCCCTGAGCTTGGCTGTGAGGCTGCCCTGGGACACAGCGAGGGATCTCTCCTGGCAGGGGTGGCTGGGACGTTTAGGGGGGGATTGGATGTGGGGTGACCCTCTAGCAAGCTCCCAGGGCTGGACTCAGCTGCTGGCACCCTGGGGCTGTGCCGTGGTGGGACAGATGGGATGGATGTAGATGATTTTTTCGATGCCTCCAGGGCTTGTCCATGATCCAGAGCTGGGGGGGGCTGTGTCTGCTCCCGAGCCCTCTCCCGCGCTCGCAGCCAGGATGCTCCCATGCCCATGGCCACAGATGCTCTTGGGCCAGCTGGTGGTGCTGGTTTGGGCTTTGGGCTCTCCAAATCCGTGGAGCTCTCCCCTGGCACAAACCCCTCCAGTACCACAAAGGCTGTGGGTGCACTGTCTTTGCCCGGGCTCTGTGCTGGCACTGCGGTGCGTGCTGGTCGCACAGGTGCTAAGCCCTGCTCCGGCTTTGAGCGAGGAAAAACTGTCCTCGGCTTGGGAACTGGCTTCACGAGGGGAGGAGTAGAGTCCTTCTCTAGAAGAGATGCCTGGGTGGGAGCAGCGACGCACTGCTGCGTCCCAAAATTGTCAGTAGTCCTTCCTGGCTCTGCTTTCATGGCATCCTTGCCTGCCTGGGGGGCATCCAGGGCCTCGGTGGCTTGGAAATGAGTGTCTTCTGCTGCGAGTCTCCCCTGGGATTGACTGAGCATCCGTGTCTGCTGCACCAAGTTCAGGATCCTTTTGCGGTGCCCGGTGGCGGTGATGCCGATCTGCTGCAGGTGATGACCATCCAGCGAGGTGGCATCTCTGGCCACGTGGTACCCATGCTGCTTGAAGACATCTCGG